>NW_025050389.1:0-12798 GCF_019279795.1 Protopterus annectens
TGCAAATATATATGCTATCCCACCTGACAGGTAGTACTAGATGTATATACCTCTGTAGAAATAATGATGTCAGCACCCTATAAATCCCAGCAGAACAGATGCCCTTTTGGATAGCGCTGCAAATTTCCCCCTCAAGTGTCATAAAGTTAGGGGTTTGAATCCTGAAAAGTCAGTGGGGGTTGGTGGGGTTGGTGTGTGAAAGTTTTGGGGGGAAATGCCCCTTTTGGCAACTGGGAAAACATACAGGATGCACTTTCCCTTTAAACACTGATGATGTCAGCACCCTATTACAGCAGGAGAAAAACCTCCCAGTAATGCGAATGCGCTCTGTCTCGAGTGTCATAACATAGTTAGGTAGGGGTTTGAAACCTACAAAGGGTCAGTGTCTGTGGAGGGGTTAGTGTGGGGCAAGTCTGTATGAAAGAAATATCCCTTTTGGCAAGTAGGAGACACACTACAGGATGCACATTCGCCTTTCTAACCACTGATGATGTGAGTACCCTATAAGTACAGCAGGAGAAGAAAACCTCCCAGTAATGTGAATAGTGTCTCTGCTAATGTCCGTCTTGAGTGCATAACATAGTTAGGTAGAGGTTTGAATCCTGCAAATAACAAGTGTGTGTGGGAGAGGGTGAAAGTATTGTGTGTGAATGAAAACCCTTTTGGCAACCAGTAAAACACCGGGCTGCCATTCAACTCACACTGATGATGTCAGCACCCTATAAGTACAGGGAAAGGGCCTCCCAGTAATGCAATAGCATGCTCTGCTACTGCATCTCCACTACTGTCATAGCACAGTTAGTTAGGCTTGATTCAGACATCCCACATGTTTGTCACAGAATGCCCATGTGTGTGGGTTGTTCACAATAATGCATGACATCGATTAAACCAGTAATGGCAAGGGAAACAGATGATGTGTGGGTGTGCCAAATACACATTTGTACCTGTGACCTTCAATAGTTACCATGTCTGACACCTGCCACATGTGAATACATGGTATTTGCACTGGATAACATTATGACTGTGGTCTTCTGTGTGGGTGCTGCATGGTATGTGTATTACAGTGTGATATGAGATGGTATCAACCTGCAGGGGGATACATCTGGTCTTGCATATAGTCTACATGTTGTTGATGAACAGGTGCTGCATGTTTTCACCTGTTGTGGGAGTGGTAACAAGTTGTTCCATCAAGCAGTACTACATGCTAGGAACCTTTCAGCTAGGGTGTTGTAGCTACAGTAATTCATCAGCATTCAGTACGTCAGCATTCCTGGTGAGGGTATGATGCCAACCAAGGTCAGGGTCATACCAGCCTGTGCCACATGTCAGGAGCCCTTCCATGTTCCCTATCATGTAGTCCAGGAGGTACATCACAGGTCAGCCATAGTGGCATGGACAATGACTGAGCTTTTGTCCATGCCTCTCTGACCTTATGCTTGTGTTATGTGGTGGACCATAGTGGCATATCACTGTGACTTTCACCTTGTCCAGCCTGGTAGGGACCTCACTGTACCAGACAATAAAGGTACCTAACACAACTGTAAGGTGTGTTGTCTAGCCTACAGGCTGTGACTGTTTGGCACACAGGATTTGTGTGCTATGTGTTAGTGATGTGTTCTGGCATAACGATGCCTGTATGTCAGCTGCAGAGGTGTCTGCCTCAGGCAGGATGCTATGTTAGGCTCCAGAATGGCCCAGTGTGTTCATGTGCTTTTTCTGTCAGTATAGGTCTACATCAGACTGGTATTGTAGTCACTGTAGTATTTCATGCCACCTGACAGGTTATGCCAGTACGGGGTTCAGGTGCTTGTCCCCAGTTTGGCTATGGGTTCCATCTCATACATGTGTTGTACCCATGTGGGGGGGGTTGACTGTGTACATGTGGCAGCTGTGACATTCCAATGACCCACATATTCCACAACTGTACCATAGAGGTGACTGAAAACTGACCTTTGCACATGCTACCATAGTATTGTGATTGCCTTTATTAACAGCACATAGGGCCAAGGGGGAACAAGGTACTTTTAAAGGTTCATAGGTTCATATTGGGCTATCTCCCCTGGGGATTTATAAACCTACCCAGAATGTGTTTGGCTGTGCTATCCATTGTAAATTTATCTTGCTATCCCCTTTTTGAGGTTAGTATACTGCCTCTGTCTGACAGTGACACAGAAGTGATACCAGGGTAAACCGATATCCCACCCACTCATCAAGATTCCTCTTGAAGATAGTCAATGAGGGATTTGCCTAACCTGGACTGGAATTTTTTTCCCAGAGTAAAGGAGCCTCTGGGTTTGAACCTGTCCCTCCAGCATGTCCTTTTATTTCAGTGCTGAGGTACAAGTCTCTCGTGTAGCTCTGTTTTGGATATTCTGGGTCAGCATGCCCTTTAAATTTCCCGGGTTTGACATGGCTTTATCATCACATAGATGCCTCTGAACAGGCGGTATGCCACTGAGAAACTGGTGTTTCTTTAACCGGTCAGCATATGGCATCTGTTTGAGCACTTTGATCCTCTTGGTGAGGTATTTTTGGGGTCTTTCCAGTTGCTGCAGGTGTCTGGTAAGGTACATCCCAACGGGGCATTGTCTCAATTATGGGCCTGATGAGGGATGAGTAAAGGGAAATGTCCTCCCACCTAGATGTGAATCCCTTCATGATGAGGTGGGCTATAAAAAATGTTTTTAACCACTTTGGCCTTTGGGGTTGTCAAATGAGAGATTGCTATCAACTTGGCCCCCAGGTCCCAAATTACTTATTCTGTAAAGGGTTACCACCTATGTGGTACTTTGGGGGCACTTTGATGTTGCCAAAGGGATGACTATACACTTTTGGCATTCAGCTTGAGGCCATGTTTTGGCACAAGTTGTCTGTTTCTATGGGGCCCCTTTTTGGAGGATGCTTGTGTTGGCTGGAGAGTTTTTTAGCCAGTTTGCAGTCATCTGGGGTTTGGTCAGCCAAAATCCTTCCGTGTTGGCCTGTACCTCCGATAAATATATACCAAAAAGAGGGTCCCAGGACTGAGCCTTGTGGGACACCACTTGTAACTGGTTTGGAGTTTGGCATGGCTCCAGCAATTCTGACCATGTGGGGTCTGGCCTTGAGCCAATGTGCAATCCATCTAGTGACATGGGAGGGTATATTTAAGCGGGTGAGCGTCTCTAGAATGCCTGAGTGGGGTATTGTATAAGGTTTTTGAGGTCCAGGTAGGCTGTGTGGACCCCCTTTTTCCCCAATGACTGGTGACTGTTTAAAAGAAATCAACCAGGTTTGAGAGGCAGGATCTGCATTAACAAAGCCAAACTGGGTATGATCCAGTGTTTTAGGTCCCCAATATCTTTATTTATGGGTCCATGATGATCCTTTCCATAGCTTTGCAGACCAAGCTAGTCGGGGTTAGGGGGCAATAGTGTTCAGGATCCTTGAGGCACCACCTTTCTGTAGGGGGACCACTGTTGCTGGCTTTTTGGACATATCCTGTAGTAAGGCTGGGATTGAACAGTAGTTTTATGTTTGGGTGTCTTTTTTGGGAGTTCTTTGGGGACACAGCCGGGACACTGTCTGGTCCCATTGATGCAGTGTTTTTGTTTTGGGGGCGGCTCTTACCGGAACATCTGAGATGTGGGGGCAGCACTCTGTGGGATAAATTTTGCCCTTTCAGTGTAAGTTTGCTGAACCTGTCAGCTAGGATGTTGGCAATGTCTGTGGGTTTGGTGTTTCTATTGACTTTTTGGGACTACCTCTGAGCATATCTAATTACCACCCAGGTTCCTAACATAACTAAAGAAAGACTTTGATGATGTTAGTGCCCTGTGCTTTTTTTCTCTAGCTGGCCTTAGACAATCTTATGAGTGCCTTTTTTGCTAATACTGAGCAGGGGCCCTTTCCCCTTTTGGGTTTTTGCTGTATCATTTAAGCTTCCTCATTCTATTGTATAGTTTGTTTATGGGGGGTCCACCAGACAGGCGTCCCTTTGGAGGATTGGGTCTTGGTTTTTTCAGAATGCACCATGCATTCCTGAAGGTGTCCATAGAAGTTTATGAAATCTGTGGTCTGTTCCATATTTTCCACAGGGGGGCTTTGAAGGTTTCCACCTCAGTTTTGAGGAGTGTGTTTGCAGAAGTTGTTCACTGTGGTTTTCTGGGCATGGGGGGATGTGAATATCCAGTGAGTTTGTTTATGGTCTGATCTTACCAGTGAGGGATACACTTCTGGTCTGGAGCATAGAGCCCCCATGTTGGTGATGATTAGGTCCAGTATGTTTCCCTTCTTCTGGGAGTGGTAACAAGTTGTTCCATAGCATTTGAGTTCATATTTCTAGGAATTTTTGGGGCTAGGGTGTTGGAGCTAGAGTCATGCTCCCAGTCTATGTTTGGGTGTTGAGGAATTTTGGTTTTTGGAAAACCTTCATTTTTTCCCTGCTCGGGAAGGCAGTGCAGTTCTTGGGTTTGGGAGGGTGGTCTGTGCAGGCTATAACCTGGGGCATTTTTCCCTTTTTGGTTGCACATGGATAGTCTCTGATGCTTGGTGTTTTGCCACCAACCTGGAGGTGTGGGTATTTTTGATGAATATCAATACTCCCCTTTTGTGGTTCTAAAGGGGGCTGAAAAGCATGGTATGAGGTATAACCTGGTAGTGCGGGGGTGCTCTCAGTACCCCTGAACCTATCTGTTACTGCACAGTTTCGATGTTCTCCATGCTAAGGAGAGTTTATGCATGCATCTTGAGGTTTGCCCTTGAGTAGCATTACTCTTAGTTTTTTACCCCTTGTGATACCTGAAGGTGGGTTTGCATCAGCCCCTAACAAAGGCACTATGGGGTAAAAGAGCCTTTGCCAATATCCCAAAGCCGGGGTGACAGGTGCAAGGTCCCTGCAAGCAGGTGGTTCAACAGAAGATGAGTATGTGGGGGTGTAGTGCCTGTGATTGTTAACAGTGGCATATATGACTGCTCACGTGGACAAATGCCAGGTAAGTCATATGCAATGTGTCACGGAAACACATGTGGGAAAAAAGTGATTCTGTCAATGAGACATGGACATAAAAAGTAAGCTATGCAGATGTCACTAGGAGTCCACAGAAGCTCTGTAACTATGCATTGCAGGTGGGATCAGTATTCCAGGGTAATTGCAAGCAAACATGCATGCAAACAAAGCTACATGCAGGGCTGCTTTAGTCCATTGTACAACAAACAAGCTGTACCACTTCCAGTAGGTAACACTGCAAATATGCAGGCACTATGCACATGTACATGGAAATACACGGGAATGGCTGGGTCCAGTCTCAGCCAAAGTGTACAGACCATGTACCATCAGGATGTACAATAACTGGATGGAAACCCATGTGCTCATCCTGCAGTAATACACATGTCAAATAACAGACATTGAGCCTTCACCAGTGGTTCCATACTTAGTAGGATGTATGCTACCTGGCCTGCCACCACAGTATCCCTGACATGTATGGGGACTCCCCCTCCTGTGACAGTTATTTTTGTGTGTTCTGTCTAGCATGGTATGAGATGTGAGCTTGCAGTGCTAGGGTGCTCCTGTTTTCCTGTACCTGGTAGTACACATTAACATCCTCAAACATCCTGCAGAG
Source organism: Protopterus annectens (assembly GCF_019279795.1). NCBI lineage: Eukaryota > Metazoa > Chordata > Ceratodontiformes > Protopteridae > Protopterus > Protopterus annectens. The sequence continues at coordinate 5,598 of NW_025050389.1, forward strand.
TCCATGGGGAACATGCCACTTGCAGTTTACATGTCCATCATTGCATTAATACTTTCATTACCTTCCCCCTGTCTACCATGTATGACCTTTTGTTGACATCCTTACCAGTATGCCAACATGTGCAGATGATACACTATGGTATTACCATGGGTGTGACAACAGTACATGACAATCATCCCCTTCGTCAGGCCATATACCCACAATTAATTCAGCACACAGTACTGTTAACAACATGATACTATTACTCCCGTCATGTGTCCCCCTGTGCATCAGAAAATGTTAACCTTTTGCCTGATGTTACAGATTGAAATGGCACAGTTTCATCATATGGGGGTGTATACTTGGTATGCCTGAGTAAACCCAACCCCAAATTTGGGCATGTATGTGTAGGTGTGTTGGTGGGGGACAGCAGGAGAAGGTGGGGCAATGTTGATGCAGTGTGTGTGTTGCTAGCCCTAGGTGTTTCAATTCATGTGTGTATGGATGCAAAAGTTCCACCTCAGGGCTGCCATATACTGGTGTTTGTGGACAGCCACAGATTTACCTCCAGGTCATGCAGATCAGTGTCTCTGGCCACGACATGGTACCTGTCCCTTTGCGGGGGTGCTGGGAATCCGGTACCAACCCAGACGGGGTACTGTCATCAGAAGCAGGTGTTCATTGACTGGACACAGATCCCTTTTGGGGCCTGGCCAGAGCCACGGGGGTGGTCTCCTGGGGCGGTCTGATGACAGCACAGACCCAGCATTGCTGGGGCTGCTGCCACTATGGGGGCCCCCCCCTTTTCCCGTGACTGCCAGCTGCTGCTGTTGCTGGCATATGCCCGTCAACACCTCAACCGCCCAAATGCCCTGGCTCATGGACGTAGTTGTGGAACGGTCTAATATGTCCCCAAAATGTCTGTCTATGACATCGGTGAAATTACGGAGGGCCCCGCAAATCCGCATACTGTCAGTCATGGCTGTGTGACATGCTGTCAGCCCCCTCAGACCCTGTCTGGTGTACCTTCCATACTGACTGTCCTGCATGACAGCCCAAACATAGCTGAGGTTGAAGACCTCTGTGGGCAGTCTGACAGGGCAGTACCCGGGCTCCCAAAAAACCCCCTGGACATCTTTTGTTTTACCATCTGGGCCTCCCATGGCTGCTGTGGGGGGCATGTGCCACAGATACCACATTACCCTGGTCAATGCCCACTTTTCTGTCCATCACCTAGGGACTTGGTGACAAAGGATGAAAGGGGATAACTGTCCCATTGATGGGGTTGACAGCTTGTACTGTCAATGGCTGACCAATGGGACCCTGGATACCTTCCTGTGCCATTACAAGATTCATCATTATCAGTACCCATGGCACCTGTTCGGGTTCCTGCTGCATGACACCAGAGCAGCACCAGAACCTGTGGGAAACAGGAAAACAGTTTATAATGTCTAAAAATTTCCAGTGATACACATCCCACATGCAAGGGAGACATACATGTGCCCCATGCCACATGCACTGCCCCTGTGCACATGCACATGCCCCATGCACAGGTGCACAGAAAATGCACACAGCACAGGGTGCCTGCCCCATGCACACATGCACAGGTGCACACACATGCCCCGCCCCATGCACAGGTTGCCCCTCCACATGCATGTCACACATTGGGGGCCCCATGCATCACACATGCCTGTAAAATAAAAGTTGCACACATTTTACACTATATATTCAAACAAACACAGCACACCTGCATGCAAAACAGAACACTACTAAGTGAGCCCAAATTTCTTTTTTATCAAGACAATTAAAGGTATTGTTAATACACACTCACCAGCATGGATAGGCTGCATTGCTGTTACACCGGAGGGACCTGCAGAATGAGGGAAAATAATGTCAGTGGGCACAACTGTGCCATTGTTACAAAGATACAGGTCAGTAGTACAACAGTCCCCTTTTACAGGTTAGCTGCTGATATTGAGGGTATCACACTTGCACATTAAATACTATGTGACAGCTTTGGACACACCTCCCCATCATTAACTACCAGTGTACACAACAGTCAACTATACATATGGCAAAACCCGCGCTCATAGTCTTGCTGCTTTTGGCTCCAGCCTCCATCATAATGCATGTCTGCTGCTGTTGTTGTTGTTGGCGTGAGCCACTACACTTGGTAGTCCCTCCAGTCTGGTGAGTGGGGATGTGGACCACCTGTGGTGACCTGTTGCCTGTGGATATCCGCCATGCTGATGGACATTTCTGATTAAATCACTGCAGTGATGTTGTACCTGCTCATATGTCCTATCATTTTCCATGTCATTTACCCCGGACCAGGTCTTGCCACAGTGCAGCCCTCTCCTGCTGATTCTGGCTGGTGGGAAAAAGTATTGCATAATCCTGCACCAGGCTCTGGTGTTTTCCTCATCCTCAGCTGTGGAGTAAACTGGATTTTGGTGAGCCATGTTCCTGAAAAGGAAAAAACCTGATATCAGCAATATATGTCAGCAGAATTTGCACACATACTACAAAAGCTACTACTGTTTGTAAAATATCTCACAAAATAGCATCAGTCTGTCTGTTGGTGGATAAAATGTAAATGGCCAGGTATCAGTGCTCAGCCAGCAACTGTGCAACATTGGGACCTCCATGACATACTACCAAACCCCAGCAGTCAGAACACTGATTCAGGTCCAGAGCACCTCCTCACCCGGGGGTTTTTATCAGGTACTGTTGGGTAACATCAACTACTGTGAGCTGACCACAAACTAATTGCCCTGGATATACATATCCCACCTCCACCACCAGCACAAAAGACTATAGTGAATAACATTGCACATGCAAATTACACTTTGTAACAGTGACATGATATCTTTCAGCCCCCTGGGCCAGTGGAGGACACAACCCACAATGCTGACCCCCTTTACAAATGCTTTCTGGGCATCTCCAAAAGCATGGATCATGCATCCCATATAGGGCCAAAACACTCCCAAAAGGGGCAGCATCCTGTCTGGTGGACCCCAGCCATGACAGATTGTATTACAAATGATGGAAGCTACTGCAAGACAGAGCATAATTCCATAAAGGGGAAAGGGATGTCCCAGCACTTGGATCTATTTTCCCTCATACAAACATCCATGGGCAACTTTAAGGGGAAAACAAGAGGAAATACAGATAAAAAAGCCTTCTTATTATGTTGCAACCTGGTCAGAATCCCCCCACTATTATGTTATACACAACAACAAATAAATTTACTGAAACCACAGATATTGACAACATTTGGGAGACAGGTTCAGTGCAGGTTTTCCCCCTCTCCCCAAAATAAGACAGGGTTTCCCCGCTGACTGTAACCTCCTGTCATCACAGATATCCAGGTGAGACCCTCAGTAAAGCAGAATACACAACATGAATGGGACCTTTGGGATCCCGGTTGCATGCTGCATGAACTCTGAAAGGGGCTAAACACACATATAGAAGTGCTATGTAACACTAGCCTGACTACAGGATATGTACCTGTACACTGGTGCCCGCAGCAGTGGTTCCACTCCCGGTGCACCTCAACATACCTTAAAAACAATACAATACATTCTACAATACTATCAATATGCTATTGCCCCCGGGACTAACAGCATACTGTTCTGCTACCCTGACCATTGTGAAAATTGGGGTGATGGTACCTGCTGCTGTCAAGCAGTTACACAGGGTGAAAATGGCATATTACCTATCTAACATTCAGCAGGGGGATGTGTGACATGTACTCATGGGGGGTTTTTTTTAACATTGTGTGGTTTCTTGCAGGGGATGTCTTATCTGTGGGTGGGAACCTTTTCCAATGTGTCTCTATTGCAGTATGGGGACACACAGCAGTCATTTTGGTTGTGGATGGTGTCAGGTGTTGCTATGGTTGTGCGACATCTGTCACGCGGGTCACTTAAGTATGTGAATCCAGGACTGGTAACCTCTATGTGGGGGTACTGTGTGGGGTTGTCAGTCACTGTGCATTGGTAATGCGTTTGCGCCGATCGTCACAGTGTTGTACACCTCACCGTGGCCTTCTCCATATCTGTACCCTGTGAGGTCATACCATGGGGCCCTTATGTGGTGGAGGGGACACTGAAAATGTCCATAGCTGACACCCGCTGACACATACCATGTGCAGGTATTCCAGGAATAGTGTGCCACTGTGAATATCATTGGGGACTATTGTACACATTTATGACCCTGTTTCCCCCACATGCAGTGGTGGGGCCCAAACACATATCTGTGGTTACTGGTGTAGGTGATTTGAAATGGGGTATGGGACTCAGTTTGGCACTGGTGTTCACTCCATGCCTTTGTCACCAGGCACCTGTTGCAATACATCTGTGCATTTCCTCACTAAAAATATATACATTTTCTCTCTCTCTCTTATATATATATATATATATATATATATATGTTTATACTTTTAATATAAAATATATATATATATATATATATATATATATATATATATGTTGATGTACATATATTTATAGATATGGGATGTGTCAAAAGGGGGTGAGGGCAGATACAGTTATTTATATGCATACCTGTGATAAAATCTTTTTCCATATATTGATGTACATATATTCTATAGATATGGAGTGTGACAGAGTGAGAGTGACAGATACATGTTAGGTTATACATTCATACCTGTAGATAGTCAGATCTGTCTTTCTTATATTGTGTACATATATTGCTATAGATATTGTAAGAGATAATACAGATGTAATGTTGACATATACAGTCATACCTGTAGAATAGATCTATCTGTCTATGTATATGTATCTATATCTATACTGTATTTTTATTACATATATATGTTTGTACATATTCTATCTGTCTACATCTGTCTATGTATTTTCCTTTGTATGTATACATATATATATTTATATATATATATATATATATATATATATATATAACATACATATTTTTACATACAATTAAATTTATATGGTAGATACATATCAACATGTTTGAAATTTTAAAAAAACATACTGCTAAACAAAATAACTGTGAAACCTACTTTGTATATTGCAACAACCACATTCAACCTACATTGATATGTACATAGACTCTCACATACAAATGTATGTACAGCCTTCACTGATAGTTGCTGTTTTCCCCCGCCCTTTGCCCTCTTCATATACATATAGATACAGACCAATGACACATATGGAGGGTTCACAGTATGTAACCCTTTTTAGTATTACTTTACATTACCTGTGTTTGTCACAGCTGCTTTATTGCTGTCTGGTTTTGTGTCCTGCTGCTCCACTTGCCAGTTGTCAGCTTTCAGGTGGCTTTTCTGAACATTTGTTTGTGTATGTTTATTTTGTTTTTCTCTTTTCTGTCTCTGTCTCTTTTCTTTTTCTCTCTGTCTCTCACTTTCCTCAGGGTGCAATGAAAATTGCATGTGTGGACTGGGAGTACAGCATGCTTTTAGGTATCTGCATATGTCCATGTGATGGCCTCTGCACCAATTGTTAGCCAGCATTTGCTAATTGCATGCAGCCAGTTGTGTACTGATTGCAGTTCTCACTGTGATTTCAAAAAGTGCTATAAAAGGTATGTGAGATAGGCATAGCCCTTTCAGATTTTAAGGGCAGGGACCATGCTGGTATGCTGTGGACAATGTTCTGTGAGTGTAAAGGTTGGTATCTCTCATTTTCCAGCTGTGTTGTAGATTAACATTTCTCCATTCATTTTTCCAGTTTCCTGTACTAACTGTGTGTGTACAGCACCTCCCACTACTACTTTAATTTTGTGTGTGCATTCCTGTGGGACATGTGGTGTAACTGGTGTATAGCAGTGGGTCTGGCACTTTGTTGCTATGGCTTCAATATTTGCCCTTTACAGTCACTACTTGTATACCTGCTAGGTGTCCTGACTGTAGTGCTGCTGTGGCTTTCCTATTTTCCATGTACATTCACACCTTGGAATGCTTGCTATATCTGCTAGGGTGTTACAGCATGCAGTGTGGTCTGGATGGTGTGGGCCTTGACATCTATTAGGGGATTTGGTATGTTTCTGAGCAGGGAGACTCTCAGGTGCATCTGTTATCTGCCTCATGGAATGTATTACCACTTTTTTTGCCATGCAAGTGGTGCATACTTTCAGGACTTCATAGTTACCATTGCATGTGTTGTAACACCTTTCTGCCTACTTTTTTTTTCAAAGGAGTCTGTGGGGCATTCCTGTAACTCAGTCACTGTTGCTATGTCTAGACTCTTAACTATTCAAATATTTGGGGTCAAACCCTCTTTTAAAAAATTTTTAGGTTGTCCACATTTCTGCCTCATATTTTTGGGCAATATCTCATGCACAGCTTTTTCTGGCAAATCACTCTGGGCTCAAGTCAGAATATAGTGACAAACAAAGTTTCAGACTTCATATTCAAACATCCACAAAATGCAGAACCTGTTACCCCTGAACTGTCTAAGTTTGTTGTAACATTATTTGTAATGTGTCCCTGGTTTTGGCCCTTTTCTCCCATATTTTTTTACTTGGTCCAGATGTGTTCCTGTAAGAGGTTGTGGGGTATGGACAGTGATTATCCTGCTTTAATATGTGTGTGGCTTGCAAGGTGCTACAGTGACATTATTACCTACTAGCTACCAAAAAGCATGGCTGTTTCTGTTCCCCACTACTATCATATATCCACTGTTTGACAGTAAAAATACATGACATGCTTTGTGTACTAAAATCCTATATTCCCTTTTTCATTCCTACTATTTGATATATTTATTTTAGCACAATGTTCTTGTATAACAGTCATGGCTTAGTGGTAAGTCATAGACTAGTGTTTCAAGTTCCTGGGTTCAGGACTGACAGTGGAAATTTTTTTTTGCTTTTGAACTGACTACAGGACCTGTCAATCAAGGGCTAAGGCACTTTTAAGCAGTTTAACCCGGGGTTTCGCTGGTTTGCATGGAGCTCACACATGCCCGGCGTTTGCCCCTGCGCACACCTGCTTTCAACCGCTTAAACTTACTCTTGCACACCCCTTTTTTTTAAAAGAAATAAAAAGGGGGGACAGGAAAGTGGTGAAAAGGGGGCCCAAAAAGGATAAGACAGTAGGGGAAAAAAGCCTTTTGCAGGAGGGATGTGGGGGCCCATAGCTGCCCATTTCTTATCAGCAACAGGGGATATGTATGTAATTTGGTGTGACATTTCCTTCCACCCCCGAGAGGGGTCAGGA
>NW_025050390.1:0-14558 GCF_019279795.1 Protopterus annectens
ATCAGCATTCCCTCATGCATATGCATGACATGCTAACGTCCCACCGTTTAACTGCAGCCTCCATGTAAGCTTTGTAACTCTTACACAGAAGCTTCGTGAATCCTGCCTTATTATTTACACCGGTATCAATGCGCACCAATGTGAAGCAATGGTAAATAGCAACAATATAAGTAGATAAATTTAAAGCAACATACACGCTTGTAAAATGATTACTTCCACCCATATCAATTTGCACTAATGTGAAGCAATGGTAAATAGCAGCAATATAAGTAGATACATTTAAAGTAATATACATGCTTGTAAAATTATTACTTCCACACCTATCAATGTGCACCAATGTGAAGCAATGGTAAATAGCAGCAATATAAGTAGATACATTTTAAGCAACATACATGCTTGTAATATGATTACTTACACCCCTATCAATGTGCACCAATGTGAAGCAACTGTAAATAGCAGCAATATAAGTAGATACATTTCAAGTAACATACATGCTTGTAAAATGATTACTACCACATGTATTAATGTGCACTATTGTGAAGCAACTGTAAATAGCAGCAATATAAGTAGATACATTTAAAGTTACATACAAGCTTGTAAAATAATTACTTCCAGCTGTATCAATGTGCACCAATGTGAAGTAACGGTAAACAGGAACAATATAAGAAAATACATTTAAAGTAACATACATTCTTGTAAAATGAGGGTCTATGTTAGATCAGTGAATTCTTAAAAAAGTGTATGCTGATTAATCCAACTTATGCAACCAAAAGCTTACAATCTCAAACTGCCAGATCAGCAATTTTATTTCCTAGGAAAAAAAATCGCTGATTCAAAACACATGCACACAACACAAGCACAGCAAACAAACAGTAATCCATACACATACACCTAAAATCTGACACATAACCCTACACTAAACTATACACTCACCACTGACTATACATTTACCCTAACGGAAACCCTAACCCTAAGGTCCGTCACTATCGCACACTTACCTCACCCACTCCTTAACCTTTACTCAACTAACCTGCCGTAACCCTCACGTCCACACAATCGGACAAATACCTAAACCGCGACCTAACCCTAACTCACCTAACCCACCCTAAGACTCACATCCACACAATCGCACATTTACCTCAATCTGATGCACAACTTTGCACCACAGCACTGAAAATACTGAAGCAACAGAAACAGACAACCAAATTCTTTCCTTAGGAAAAAATTCGGGTTTCTGTTGCTTAGATATTTTAAACATTCACTTAAATAAGTTAGATCAGTCAGCGTTCACTTTTTTAAGCATTCGCTGATCTAATATAGACCCTAAAATGATTACTTCCACCTGATTTAATGTGCACCAATGTGAAGCAATGGTAAACAGCAGCAATATATTTAAAGTAACATACATGCTTGTAAAATGATTACTTCCACCCGAATCAATGTGCGCCAATGTGAAACAACGGTAAATGACAGCAATTAAAGTAGATACATTTAAAGTATCATACATACTTGTAAAATGATTACTTACACCTGTATCAATGTGCACCAATGTGAAGCAACGGTAAATAGCATCAACATAAGTAGATACATTTAAAGCAGCATAAATGCTTGTAAAATGATTACTTCCACCCGTATCAATGTGCACCAGTGTGAAGCAATGGTAAATAGCTGCAATATAAGTCGATACATTTAAAGTAACATACATGCTTGTAAAATGATTACTTCAACCCGTATCAATGTGCAGCAATGTGATGCAATGGTAAACAGCATCAATATAAGTAGATACATTTCAAGTAACATACATGCTTGTAAAATTATTTCTTCCTCCCGTATCAATGTGCACCATTGTGAAGCAAAGGTAAACAGCAGCAATATAAGCAGATACATTTAAAGTAATGTACATGCTTGTAAAATGATTACTTCAACCCGTATCAATGTGCACCAATGTGAAGCAACAGTAAATAGCAGGAATATAAGTAGATACATTTAAAGTAACAGACATGCTTGTAATATGATTACTTCCACCCGTATCAATGTGCACCAATGTAAAGCAATGGTAAACGGCAGCAATATAAATAGATAAATTTAAAGTAACATACATGCTTGTAAAATGATTACTTCAACCCGTATCAATGTGCACCAATGTGAAGCAACAGTAAACAGCAACAATATAAGCAGATACATTTAAAGTAACAGACATGCTTGTAATATGATTACTTCCACCCGTATCAATGTGCACCAATGTAAAGCAATGGTAAACAGCAGCAATATAAATAGATACATTTTAAAGTAACATACATGCTTATAAAATAATTACTGCCACCTGTATCAAGGTGCACCAATGTGAAGCAATGGTAAACAGCAGTAATATAATTAGATATATTTAAAGTAACATACATGCTTGTAAAATGATTACATCCACCTGTATCAATGTGCACCAATGTGAAGCAGTGATAAATAGCAGCAATATAAGTAGATACATTTAAAGCAGCATAAATGCTTGTAAAATGATTACTTCCACCCGTATCAATGTGAAGCAATGGTAAATAGCAACAATATAAGTAGATACTTTTAAAGCAACATACATGCTTGTAAAATTATTACTTCCCCCTGTATCAATGTGCACCAATGTGAAGCAATGGTAAACAGCAGCAATATAGGTAGATACATTTGAAGTAACATACATGCTTGTAAAATGATTACTTCTTCTCATATGAATGTGCACCATTGGGAAGCAACAGTAAATAGCAGCTATCTATGTAGATACCTTTAAAGTAACATACATGCTTGCATAATAATTACTTCCACCCGTATCAATGTGCACCAATGTGAAGCAACGGGAAATAGCAGCAATATAAGTAGATACATTTAAAGTAACATACATGCTTGTAAAATGATTACTTCACCCAGAATCAATGTGCACCAATGTGAAGCAATGGTAAATGGCAGCAATGTAAGTAGATAACATTAAAGTAACATACATGCTTGTAAAATGATTACTTCCCCCAGTATCAATGTGCGCCAATGTGAAGCAAAGGTAAGCAGCAGCAGTATAAGCAGATACATTTAAAGTAACATCTATGCTTGTAAAATGATTACTTTCAACAGAATCAATGTGCACCAATGTGAAGAAAGGGTAAATAGCAGGAATATAGGAAGATACATTTAAAGCAACATAAATGCTTGTATAATGATTACTTCCACCCGTATCAATGTGCACCAATGTGAAGCAACGGTAAATAGCAGCAATATAAGTAGATACATTAAAAGTAACTTACATGCTTGTTAAATGATTACTTCCACTTGTATCAATGTGCACCAATGTGAAGCAATGGTAAACAGCAGAATTATAAGCAGATACTTTAAAATAACATACATGCTTGTAAAATTATTACTTTCACCCCTATCAATGTGCAGCAATGTGAAGCAATGGTAAATAGCAGCAATATAAGTTGATACATTTCCAGTAACATACATGCTTGTAAAATGATTGCTTCCACCCGAATCAATGTGCACCAATGTGAAGCAACGGCAAATAACAGGAATATAAGCAGATAATTTTAAAATAACAGACATGCTTGTAATATGATTACTTCCACCCGTATCAATGTGCACCAATGTGAAGCAATGGTAAACGGCAGCAATATAAGTAGATAAATTTAAAGTAACATACATGCTTGTGAAATAATTACTGCCACCCATATCAAGGTGCACCATAGTGAGGTAATGGTAAACAGTAGTAATATAATTAGATATATTTAAAGTAACATACATGCTTGTAAAATGATTACTTTCACCCGTATCAATGTGCACCAATGTGAAGCAATGGTAAGTAGCAGCAATATTAGTAGATTCATTTAAAGCAACATACATGCTTTTAAAATGATTACTTCCACCTGTATCAATGTGCAGCAATGTGAAGCAATGGTAAACAGTAGCAATATAAGTAGATACATTTAAAGTAACATCCATGCTTGTAAAATGATTACTTCCACCCGTATCAATGTGCAGCAATGTGAAGCAATGGTAAACAGTAGCAATATAAGTAGATACATTTAAAGTAACATCTATGCTTATAAAATTATTACTTTCACCCGTATCAATGTACGACAATGTGAAGCAATGGTAAATATCAGCAATATAAGTTGATACATTTAAAGTAACATACATGCTTTTAAAATGATTACTTCAATGCTTATCAATGTGCACCAATGTGAAGCAACAGTAAACAGCAGCAAACTAAGTAGATATATTTAAAGTAACATACAAGCTAGTAAAATGATGACTGCCACCTGTATCAATGTGCACCAATGTGAAGCAACGGTAAATAGCAGCAATATAAGTATATACTTTTAAAGTAACATACATGCTTGTAAAATGATTACTTCCACCCGAATCAATGTGCACCAATGTGAAACAACGGTAAACAACAGCAATAAAAGTAGATACATTTAAAGTATCATGCATACTTGTAAAATGATTACTTACACCTGTATCAATGTGCACCAATGTGAAGCAACAGTAAATAGCATCAACATAAGTAGATACATTTAAAGTAACATACATGCTTGTAAAATTATTTCTTCCTCCCGTATCAATGCGCACCATTGTGAAGCAAAGGTAAACAGCAGCAATATAAGCAGATACATTTAAAGTAACATACATGCTTGTAAAATGATTACTTCAACCCGTATCAATGTGCAGCAATGAGAATGAATGGTAAACAGCAGCAATATAAGTAGATACATTTAAGGTAACATACATGCTTGTAAAATGATTACCTCCACCTATATCAATGTGCACCAATGTGAAGCAATGGTAAATAGCAGCAATATAAGTAGATACATTTAAAGTAACATACATGCTTGTAAAATGATTACTTCCACCTGTATCAATGTGCAGCAATGTGATGCAATGGTAAATAGCAGCAATATAAGTAGATACATTTAAAGTAAGATACATGCTTGTAAAATGATTATTTCCACCCGTATCAATGTGCAGCAATGTGAAGCAATGGTAAATAGCAGCAATATAAGTTGATTCATTTCAAGTAACATATATGCTTGTATAATGATGACTTCCAACCGAATCAATGTGCACCAATGTGAAGCAATGTTAAACGGCAGCAATATAAACAGATAAATTTAAAGTAACATACATGCTTGTAAAATAATTACTTCCACCTGTATCAAGGTGCACCATAGTGAACCAAAGGTAAACAGCAGCAATATAATTAGATATATTTAAAGTAACATACTTGCTTGTAAAATGATTACTTCCACCCATATCAATGTGCACCAATGTGAAGCAATGGTAAATAGCAGCCATATAAGTAGATACAGTTTAAGTAACATACACGCTTATAAAATGATTACTTCCACCTGTATCAATGTGCACCAATGTGAAGCAATGGTAAATAGCAGCAATATAAGTAGATACATTTAAAGCAACATACATGCTTGTAAAATTATTACTTCCCCCTATATAAATGTGCACCAATGTGAAAGCAATGGTAAATAGAAGCAATATAAGTAGATACAGTTGAAGTAACATACATGCTTGTAAAATCATTACTTCTTCCTGTATCAATGTGCACCATTGGGAAGCAACAGTAAATAGCAGCTATATATGTAGATACCTTTAAAGTAACATACATGCTTGTATAATAATTACTTCCACCCATATCAATGTGCACCAATGTGAAGCAACAGTAAATAGCAGCAATATAAGTAGATACATTTAAAGTAACATACATGCTTGTAAAATGATTACTTCCCCCAGAATCAATGTGCACCAATGTGAAGCAATGGTAAATGGCAGCAATGTAAGTAGATAACATTAAAGTAACATATTGATTCCAAGATGGTCGCCAGCTAGACTGCCCCCTTTTCACAGAGCTCCTCATATATTGGCAATTTTCGGCTTTTTCAACCAGTGTGTAGTTGACTTTCTCCACAGAATTTTATTTAGGAAGCTTGAAGGATATCTACTTTGTATTTTGTTTCCATTTTTTGTGGTAACATTTTAACTATATTCATTATTTTACCTCAGTCTTCTCTTGGCCTCGAGTGTTTTTTCAACATGTGCATACAGAAGTCTTCTATCCTAGTCTGTGTAACTGTCACCACTGCTGTTTTCCCGGGCATGGCAGGTAACTCAGACACCATGGAAACGCAAACAACCAAGGCCAAATTTTCCTCCATGCTTTCACCTGAGAAGGACACTGGGTCAAAGAGATTAAGGACATCTAAACAAGGTACTGATATTACTAAAGCTAATACCAAAGGAAAAACTGACACTAATTTTCACCTTGAAGAACTAAAACAGGCACTACAACCAATTCACTCTGCCATACTAGGCTTTTCAGATCAATTCACAGACTTCGGATAAATGCTTAAACAAATCACTGATAGACTGGATTTACTTGAAAGTAATAACCAAGCCATGGAAATAAAGATGGAAAATATAGACATTGATTTAAAAGCAAAAGATACCCATATTGCTGAGATTCAGGCTAAAGTACTTGACTTAGAGGTGAGAAGTGAAGTGTAATTATAATTAGAGGTCTGCCTGAGTCATATGAGAATCACAATCTTCTGTCAATAACCAAACAAATCTTTGTGGCTTTACTCGATAAAGAAGTCAATGCTGATACTTTAATTGTTGAAAGGGCGCACAGAGCTCTGCGTGTCCGTCACGAATCAAATACACCAAGAATTATATACACAAAATTGCTTAACTTTCAAGACACTCAAAAAATTTTGTCTGTAGCCAGAATCAAAAAGCAGTTTATTTGGAACCAACACAGACTTACTTTTTCACAGGATCTGCCTCCCCAAATAAAACTAAATAGACAGAAACTGTCTCCTTTCTGCGCTGATCTGATAGAGCGTGGAATTAAGTTTCAAATGTGATATCCCAACATCCTGTCCTTCACCTACAAAGATAAAAAATACTCTGCCAAAGATACCCAGGAAGCGAAGATCATCTTTACAAGTGCTTTTAAGAAATTCCCATCCATTGACTCTTAATCTCACACGATTGCAGTTATTCTTATGTACTAGAATGGCTTTTCATTTTTTTAGAGCTTTGCAAAATTATTATTAGCATCTGTTTTAACATCTGCTACATGCCATGGGCTTATCTAAAATAGTGTTGGCAACTGTTATAACATGTCAAGATTCATGGTTAAAGGTAATCTTTAATAGTTTATGTGTTATTAAATAACAACGGCAGAAGCTTGTCAACAATAGTGGCATAGCCTGCTTAGTGTAATATAGTCATTTGGCAGTCGGAAGTTTTTGATCAAGATCCATAAGAGCAGCGAGATGCAGATGGTGCTTTCAATTTTCGCTCCTCTTGCTGACTTCCGCCTTTTACGTTATTTCTTTCTTTCAAACCGAGGCCAGATAATGTTTACTTGTTCATCAACACTTATGATGGTTGATACGCCTCTAGAGTCATTTGTTGTCTGGAAGTAGCACCAAATTTAAACATGTAAGCAATTTTCTTTTCAGTGAGAACACATGAAGAATACCCGTTTTTTTTTTTTTTTTTAGATGAGTCCTTTGGTTTGCTTGACAAACTCGGTGATGTGTGCATGGATAAACCTGTTGTTATAAAGCCATATTTCTCAGTTAGATGTGTGCTAACTCTTGATGCTGGACTTTAAAAATGTAAGGTGGAATTATATGTTAGCATAGTGTCTCGTCAGGTAACAGTTTAACATGTATTTATACTACATAGTTTTTATGTTGTTCTACTTGAAATTTTATATTTGACATGCTGTGTTGATATTTTGTTTTTTCCTACATTAAGTTAAGTTTTGGCAGTATATCGCAATGTTTATGTTTCACTTGTAGTTTAGTAATGTTATATCATATATACTATTACGATTATATAGTATATACATTGTTATGTCTTGATTGGATGTACATAACCTTTCTTATACTTGCATTCCCTCTCGATGGTTCATAATGGTATCTGGAAGGAGGTTGAAGGGGTTTGTTGAGTTAGTATGCTTATTAACTTCTGACGTCTACTTTGCCATTACTGAACGATGGTACAACTTATTTAAATCCTTTACCTAATATTTCTCACATTGCATAGTTGTATAGCTTAGAACCTCTGATGCTCGAATTGCAGCAAGTTCTAATTACATTATACAGTTTATAATATGGTACTTTTAGTTTATGTTTGCTATACAATACAATCTATATATATTTGTTATACTATTTACTCTCCTATCTAGGCTCTCACGTGATTTATATATTTTTTTGGGATGATGTTTCATTGAGATTCCTTGTTTATTTATTGCCTAGTTAGAGATGTATTTTGATTATATTTCTGTTGGAGAATATTTAAAAACTCACAAACCAAATTGAAAATAGTTATAGTCCCTTCTGATAATAGATATATAGAAATTATGAACATTCTGTTTTATGCTGTTACAGTTTTTTTTTTAATGTGAGTCAAATTCTGTAACATAGCTGCACTTGATAAAAACAAATAGAATTGTTTATTCCTTAGTATCATTTATATATCTGAAAGACTCTAAAACTTTTGTGATTAAGCGTGAGTTATTTTTATCTATTTTTTTTTTTTTTCTTCTACTTCATACTCACGGAATGTTATTTAAAATATCATATGCAGTAAGTCTTTGTTGAACTTTATCGGGACTTAAATATTATACTTTAGTTTGATTTAATTAGTTAGATGTATTTGTATAATTAGCCTATCAATAGCTAAGATTTTAACTTATTATATAGGAGCTTTGTGAATTTGGATTTTATGGGGTTAAACTTTGACGGCTATCTTGTTTTCTGTAGTTATGTATATATGTATAGTATAATAAGTGCACTTTTAGTCCTTTTTAGGACTAATTACAAGATTTTTTTTTCTAATTTAGTAATGTTGGTAGCCTGGGTTTTAAACCTTTCATTTTTGTGTCGGTATGTTTCTTCTTTAGTTAGTTTTAGGTGGTTAGGCACCTGGGGGGGGACAAGGAAACTCATTGGCACAAAGATATTAGATAACTTTGCCCACATCGGTTACCTTTACAATAGCCTTAATATGTATAAACTTACCAAATCCTTTATTACATTATTATTACAAGTTATTGGCTTAATTTCTCTTTGTTCCTTATTTATATATGGCTAGTTTTTTAAATATTGACTCATGGAACGTGCGAGGGATGAATGACAGAGTCAAGATATCATTAATATTCCATTTAATTTATAAATCACAAGCTAGTATTTGCTTTTTACAAGAGACTCATGTGCCTAGGGAGGATTGGTATAGTGTAAGAAACAAAAAGTGGATTAAAAATATAATAGTGTCTGGTGATACTTCTAATTCACGGGGAGTAGCTATTATAATTAAACAAAACTTTCAGGGGACCATTATTAAGGAGGATTTTGATACTAATGGTAGATGGTGTTACTTTGCTACTAATATACACAATCTTGATAAACCTGTTTTAATACTAAATCTTTATGGCCCTTGCAATAATCAGCATATTTTTATTCTTCAAATTTATAACATTCTTTCTGTTTTCACAGATCATTATATCATTGTAGGTGGAGATTGGAATTCTATTATCAACACAGTTTTGGATCGAACTAGTAACTAGGCCTCATATAATTACCAAGCATCTATAGCCCTTGAAGAATTGTTACTAGATTTTAATCTCATAGACCCCTTACAACTCACAAATTACACATCTAAAAAAGATATTTATACATATTTTTCTAAATGTCACAACACCTGGTTTAGACTGGATTTCTTCCTATTATCAGACACCATGACACATTTGGTTACAGATTTTTATATTGAACCTAGATTTATGTCTGACCATTCGAGAATTTCCCTAAGACTAAATCTTACTTCAAATTCTATGCAAATGTCCAAACATAGCCTATGGACGTTAAACAATAATCTGCTCTCTAATAAAGAAATCCAATTACTAAGTTCTGAAATAATACAGGAAATGGAAAATAGTCTGGATACAACTTCTATACCTTCACGATATTCAATGGGCTGCCTGTAAAGCAAGATTAAGAGGCATGTTAATAAATAAAGCCGTGTTTAAAACAATATAAAAGAAAAGAACAATTCCTTAAACAAAAGATTAAATCCCAAGAAAATAATTATAGAACTAACCCTAGCTCCGTTAGTTACAACCAAATCATAAATTCTCAAAAAATTACTTCTTTTACATCAAGATAATCTGTCTATTTTAGAGCAAAGAGACTTCTAGCCACCTATTCTGAATGGGCTCAAGTACCATCCAAACCTTTAGCACGAATAATTAAAAATAATTTTAATAGACCTAGAATATCACAGATACATTATAAGAATCATATCTTTAACACAGATAGAGAAGTTATGCAAATCTTTACTTCTCTATATACTGACTTATATTCTAAATCTTCTAATCTCATAACCAAAGATCATATAAATAACTTTCTAAATTCTATTACATTTCCTAAGTTAAATACTGTTCAGCAGCATGCCCTTGCAGCTCCTTTAACTATCCAGGAAATCTCTGATTCTATAGATAGACTAAAACCTAGCAAATCTCCTGGCCCTGATGGTTAGTATTAAAGTGGCCCTACTATTAAAGCTGTTAATAAAAAATTGGGACACTCTACAGAATTAAACCCTTCCTTAACCCAGCAGCTAGAAAAACCATTGCACAGACCCACCTTCTTTCCACCTTTTTTATGCTTCAGCTATATTTACTACCTTATCTAAAACCAACATTACAAAACTCTCTACCTGCTATAATAGTATAGCCAGATTCATTAATGCAACTCCTTAGGAACTCACCACTGTCACAACCTCAAACAACTAAATTGGCTGGGGTAAATAACCACTTACTCTACCAACAATTACTTGTCATTCATAAGACCCTTCACTTCCCTGATAATACTCCTAGACTGGCTAAACTGATTTCTCCTTATAAAAACCTAGCCACACTTCGCTCTGCCAATAAATTCCTAGTATCTACAACTAAATCATACAATAAAGCTGGGGATGCATTATTTTCAAATTCCATAGATAAACACTGGAATCTACTCCCTCAAGAAATAGCTACTCAAGAGTCTACCTCTCTATTCAAAAGACATATCAAAGAACATCTTAAAACTCAATGGCTATGTCCTTGTACTAATCCCGACTGAAAGTAAGTCTCAATACACCTTATTTGTCTTCCGTCCCATTTCTGAGCTCCTATCTGACACTTTAGTGTTGAGAGTTGCATCTTAAAGTATGCCTTCTATTATTTTAACTTCAGTATTTTCATTTTATTTTTAATTTGTGTAACTTGACTTCTAAGTATTTAAATCTTTTTTTGCAATCCTCTCTTGTACCTTGTATATTTTTATGAATAATAATTTTTTTGTTAAATATCATTGTTATTTTACCTGTACTGGAGATTTTCTCCCAGCGCCTCTGTGTACGGATATATGTCCAGTTAGACTAGCCAGGTCAACAAATGTAAAATAAAAATAAATAAATAAAGAATTTTCACGAGCTGAATTTTTCAAAACATTTAAATTAATACTTGCCCCCTTTCTTCTCAAAGTTTATAATTTTATAAAAATAAATGATATATCAGACCTTCATTGGAACATATCTAAAACTATAGTAATCTTGAAAAATAATAAAAGTCAATACAGATCCTCATAATTATAGAACCATTTTGTTAATCAATATAGACATTAAAATTCTACTTCCATCCTTGCTAACAGATTGAAAAAAGTGCTGCCTTCAATTATCTCCCCTGACCAAACAGGATTTATGTCTCATAAACATTCATGGGATAACACTTTATCTCTAGAATCAATGATACATTTTTCTAAATCTATGAACAATCCGATATAGCTTTGATTCTTAAAGCGTCAAAGGCTTTCGACAGAGTGAATTGGGATTTCCTGTTTCAAACCATGACTTGTTTCAACTTTTGCTCTATGTTTATAAACCTAGTTAAACATTATACAATAATTCATCACTATAATGAATATTAATGGAACTTTGTCTAATCTATTAAAATAACAAATGGTACCAGACAGGGATGTCCTCTTTCCCCTTTCTCTTTAACTTATATTTAGAGCCATTTGTTATTTTACTTAGTGCAAAACTCTACCTGTAAAAGTACCTAGGTTATTAAATACTAATATACTACTATCTGCTTTCACTTGAATTGACTTAGTGATTTATTTTCAAACTCCTAATACTGATTTGAATAAGATAATAGATTCTATAGAAGTTCTCATCTGCCTCTGGTTATCATATTAATTCGAGTAAAACAAATATTCTTCCCCTAAATCCCTTGGCACATAAACTGTATCTTTTTCTAGCATTATCCTTTAAAATTACCTATGAGGTTAAATATCTAGGAATTAATATAGAACATAATAGTCTATCTATGTTTTCAAAATAATTTAAAATAAGCTTTGGTGGCCAATAGTTATGAACTTACACAGATGGGAATTATTAAATTTATCCATATTATCCAAAGCTGCAATAGTTGAGATGAATATCCTTCCTAGAATTTCTCTTTCAATTTAATTCCTCAGATCAAGTTATGCCTAAACCATTCTTTAATAGAGGTTAATAAAAAAAGAAATTAGCTAGAATTTCTGTGGTACCTAAATCTGTTAGAATTTCTGTGTAATCTATCAATTCAGAGAAATAGGGGAAGTTGGGAGTCCCTAATCTGTACTTATACTATTTAATTATTTCAGCCAACAAACTCTTATCCATTTCTATGATGAATAACAATAGATATAGTCAAAACCCTAGTTGGATGAAGATGTGGTATCAACACATTATCAATAATAATATTAATCCGGCTGTCCTTCCTTTTTCTAGCTTCTTTGCATATCATAAAACTCTTAAAATTTCTATATCTTTGAAACAGAAGGTTAAATTATTCCGCTGAGTTACTAAAAATTTCCAATCTTGACACTATTTCCCAGTTATTTCAGCCGCTCCATTTAAATCCTAATTTTTAAGCTAGATGGATTTCAATTTAATCTATCTAGAAATTTCCACATATTAAAACTTTAAAGTATGGGATTTATTGAAATATAAGGATATGTATAATGGGTACCAGAGATCTGAAATATTCTAAATGTGAATAGGACTTATACTATAATTTTAAGCCAGTTAAAAGAGTTTAGTTCTGTCTAAATTTGCTCATTTAAAACCCAGTAAACAGGATTTCATTAATTTGAAGACTGGTGTGGCAATACCCTACTATCCCTGAGAAAATGGTATCTGAAGACATACAACCTATTTACGCAAATTATTACAAGACTCATCATGCCTTTTTTTCCAGCACTTTCGGAATAAACACAATCCTAATTTGTCAGTGGATCAGAAATTATAATGCTATTAAGATAACTTTGGAATTACTCCTTTCAAAAATTATACTATAGTCAGCGGATGATAAATAATAATGCTTATTTCACTCCTCTAAACTTAACAAATTCAATCCAAATAAGTCCCCTTCATGTCCGTGTTGTTTACTGTCCCAAGGCTGTCTTTTTTGGTATTGTCCTCATTCACACAAGCTTTGGACTTCTTTGAAAATAAGTTTACAGAGAATTAAGGATACCACAAATCCACCTTATCTTGGGGAGATAGCAATCCTTCATATACCATTATTATTCCTTTCTAAATTGGACACGCATGTGATTATATACATTGCTCACTCATAAAATTTTACATTTCTAAAAATTGGCTTGATCATTACTAATTTGAACTGCATTGGCTTTAGATCCTTGGCTTGCTTATATATCTCGGCGCAAAAACTCTGGTGAAGAGTCCCAAAAATGGATTTTCATGGATAAAGCTATTGAAAAGGTTTTGTTTATTATTAATATGGACTAAGGGTTTGGTCATTGATGGGGTAACGGATGTTCATTTTTTCTTTTCAATGTTCTTAATCATTATTATATTTTCTACAACTATAATATCATTTGCTTGAGTTTCTACAGGTTACCATTTGCAAATATTGTATATAGTGTTATAAGTCTGTCGAATCTGAGTGTGTGTCATTCAAGGTTTTTTCAGCTATGTTAATCGTTCTAACTCCTAAATGTACTTTAATACAATGGTACTTTGTTGGTGTTTATTGTTGCTGTAGTTTTTGTCATATTATTGGATATTTCGAAAATAAAAGATTTTAGAAAAAAAAAAAAACTTATTAAAAGTAACATACATGCTTGTAAAATGATTGCTACACCCATATTCATGATGTGCACCAATGTGAAGCAATGGTAAGCAACAGTAATATAATTAGATATATTCAAAAGTAACATACATGCTTGTAAAATGATTACTTCCACCCGAATCAATGTGCACCAATGTGAAGCAATGGTAAATAGCTGCAATACAAGTAGATACATTTTAAACAACATAAATGCATGTAAAATTATTACTTACTACCCTGTCAATGTGTGCACCAATGTAGACAATGATAAATAGTAGCAATATAAGTATAGATGCATTTAAAGTAACATACATGCTTGTAAAATGATTACCCCTTT
>NW_025050391.1:0-13601 GCF_019279795.1 Protopterus annectens
ACATGAGTGACCGGTGCTCCACACGTGAAGTCAACTCCTCGTTGGTCCGATCCAACCATGAGCTAAACACCGTTGATATCCACATCCTGCCCCCACTCCCCATTAAGGGAACTACAGTATAATATGTCTACAAAGCCAACTACATGCTTCTTAAGACAGATGTGGTGAAGGTCATGACACCCATGCAGATGGACAATACTGTTACAACTGCTGAATCCTGCACAAATGCACTCTATAAGCACTTACATGAGTGCATGGCTTGTGCTATCCCAAACAGAACCAAGACGCTATGCTCCTAATTAAGGAAACCAATACCCTTGCCATAAACAAACTTTACTACAGGAGGAAGACACTGTTGCAAACGAGAGTTCAATCCCATGCATGGAGGAGCTGCCTGGTCATCCTCAGTAAGAAGGTGAGATCCCTTATAAGAACCTCCAAAGCTAGCTTTGAAAACTAAACCGCCACTAATTCCAACAACAACCACAAAGCATTCTATAGCTATTTCCCATATCTCAATGTCAACAACCAGATCTGCTCTGATTTACAGCACAAAGGCATGAACATTACAGAACCAAATGATATTGGCAACATTTTGGCAGATAGGTTCAGTGCTACCTTTACCCCCTCCCTCTCAAAGCTGCACACTCTAAAGCCAATATCACAGCATCCATGGGACCGGACAACATCCCAGGCTGCGTTTTACATGAACTTCAGAATGTACTAGCTCCCCACCTACACACCATGTTCAATAATAGCCTCATGTCGGACATAGAGCCCCCTGAATAGTGCACAGCAACAGTTATCCCACTCCACAAAGGTGGTGCCACAATGGACAATGGGACAAATTTCCCTATCGGCCTGACTAGCCTGGTCTGCAAGGCTATGGTGCACATCATGGATCTCAGTCAGAGACATTGGGTACCTCCAAACCTTTGACCCCTCCCAGTTTGGCATTGTTAAGGGCAGACCATGCCTCCTAAACCTGGTGGACTTTTTAGAGACAGTTTTCAAGGCATTAGATGAGGGTAAGGAGGTCCACACAGCCTACCTAGATCTCTCATAAGCTTTCAACACCATTACTCCTTCTGGTATTATCAACATACTCATCCGCCAGAACATTAACCCCTACGTCATGTGATGGTTTGCAAAGTGGCTCACGGACAGAACCCACACAGTGGGAGTTGCATACCCTAGGTCTGACTGTATACCAGTTACAAGTGGCTTTTCCCAGGGCTCAGTCCTAGGACCCCTCATGTTCGGTTTATACTTCTCTGATGTACAGACAAGCACAGGAGGGCTTTGGATGAAAAGGTTTGCAGACACTGCAAACTAGGGGACATAATTCTTTCCCCAGCTGTTACAGACACCCTCTGTAAGGGTCGCACTGAGATGGATACCTGGTGTCAATATCATGGTGTCAAGCTGAATGCCTAAAAGTGCATAGTCATCCCCTTTGGATATAACAAATTACCCGCAGACTACCACATAGGTGCTAGTCTCCAACATACAGAGAAGGTAATAAGGGATCCGGGAACCCCAGTAGATAGCAATCTCTCCTTAGATACCCATAATGACAAGGTGGTTAGAATATCCTTCTACATGGCCCCTCTAATCTCTAATGGGTTCGCATCCAGATCAAAGGAGACCATTGTGACTCTCTACTCATGACTTATTAGACCCATTAAAGGATACAACACCCCATTTGGGATATACCTTACAAAACAACTGCAACAGCTTGGAAGACCACAAGAGTACCACACCAAGAGGATTACTGACCTCAAACAGATGACCTATGCAGCCCAACCTAAGAAACTCCGGCTGTATTCCTTTGCATACCGCATACTCACAGGTGATCACAGCTTGATATACAAGGCCCATGTCCAACCCTGTATTGCTGATATATGCTCCACCTAAACAGAGTCCCCTGAGAAGGGGTGCTGGATATGCTCCATTTAAACAGAGGCCCCTGAGAGCCACATGCTCTAGGGATATACACCTAACCACAACAATGACTAGGACATGCTGGATGGATAGATTCCTGACATGGACACTCCCCATGCTTTGGAACATGATTCCAGTGTACTTCAGGCAGGGCCCCTCACTAGCACTCTTCAAGGGAAACCTTGACATGTGGATGGGAGACAGACATGTACCCTGGGGATCACTGCAGTGGCTCTGCTGGACAGAGGCACAAGGAACTAATGGCTCTGCCATTCAGAGGCACAGGGAACCAACCTATGGGGGTGGCGAAAGCCAACATACTCTAGCTAGGCTTATAAATACCCTTGGTAAGACAGCCTAGTACCTACCTTTGCACATATTACATGTCTTATGTGCATGGATAGTTAACTAGCTCTTCCATTTTACATTGCTATCATGCTGATAAATGGTCAGGTGACTAAAATACATATGTATCCTGTTATTGTGTATTGTAAATGCCAATAGACATAACTAATGTTTGCCTAACATAACAGTAATGCTATGTAACTTGTAATACATATCTGCCTACAATACTGTACATTACACAGTTATTTATTTATTTATTTCCAGTTTGATAACCGGGGAAGTCCACTGGGCCCGAAAGCCCGTTTTCAGTGGAGGCCGGGAGAAAAGCTCCATGATAATACATTACTCACAAAAATACAGCAGACAATCTCTATACTAATACATTACACAAAAAAACACACTCTCTTCTAATAGCATAATACTTAACAATCTCCAAAAAGAAAAAAATGAAGTACATTGGGCAGTATACATAAGAAAATGATATATTTATGCAACTGTAATGTTAGTATAGTAGGAAAGAAAAAAGGAAATTATAGATAGAGTTTGAATGCAAGAGCAGAAAAGCATGGGAGAAGTGAAGGAGAAGCAAATAATTTAAAGGAGAAGAGGAGTCCAGAAGAAGACAGAAAAAGAACAGATAAACTAATGTTCATTTTGTGATTGAGTCCAGAAGAACACCTTATGTAAAAGGCAAAAGATTCAAATGTGAGAGTAAGCATACAAGTGGGCAGTGGGATGAGAGCACTTAAAGGAAATAAAGGGTTTAATCATGGAGGAAGGAGGAGATAATGAAGAAGAGGGAGGGGAGCTAAGGAGAGTGTCTGAAGAAGGGGAACGGGGGGGGGGTGGAACTGGGATATATTGAAATCTAGGTAGGAAGTATACAATTACATTTCCAATTTTGGGAGAGGTGAGAATGGAGAAGAGATTTGAAGTGTTCATAGCTTGTAGTGACTCTTAGAAGGGAAGGAAGTGAGTTCCATTTTTTTGCTGTAGTATAGGAAAGTAGGAGTTGGCCAGGGGGTCGTTTGGGTTTGCATACTGAAATAAGATTTTGGTGGCTAGATCTTAGGGGCCTTGGAGGAGTGTATATGGTTAAGATATTAGATAATGCTGGGCAAGCAGTGGGTTTAAAAATTAGTTTGTGTGCAGTAGTAAGTTGGAGGAAATTGAGTTGATTAGGGAGTTCTAGCCATTGAAGACTACGGAGGCAGATGCAGTGGTGTGTAGAATGAGCGGAGTTAGTAGCGAATTTGGCAATTTTGTAGTAGCAACTTTCAAGTTTTGAGGAGATAGAAGTGGAGAGATTGGATAGAAGAGGAGCACCATACAGTAGAGAAGGGAGAAGGTAGGTAGTGGCGAGAGTTTGTCTTGAAGATGGAGTAAGAAAGTTTGCGTTTCTATAAAGCATACCGAGCTTCTGATGATTTTTTTTTATGTTTAGTTGAATATGATTATTAAATTTCAGGTGTTCATCAATGGTAACTCCGAGTAATTTAGCACAACTAACAACTTCTATTGAGGACTGGGAGAGGTTAGAAATTATGAAGGATGACTTATCAAGAGCCAGTGCTTTTGAGGGAGAGAAGAGAATGATGTGGGATTTATTGGCATTAAGGGAAATATGTTTTTGAAGCATCCAATTTTCTGTGGTTGTGAAGGCCAATTGGGTTTTGGCTTGGAGCTCGGGAAGGCTAGGGGCAGAGCAGATAACAGTGGAGTCATCTGCATATTGTACTATTTGAGAAAGAGGAATTGAAGAGTGGAGATCATTGATAAATATGTTAAAGAGCAGAGGCCCGAGAATAGAACTCTGAGGGACTCCGGTAGGGGTAGGTAGGAATTTTGAGGTACCAGTATTCCATTTCACAGCTTGAGATCAGAGAGAACTTCTGAACCAAGAAAGAGAGTTGGGGGAGAGATTGAGGTTAGAGAGGTGGTTGAGAAGGAGAGAGTGGGATATTGTGTCGAAGGCTTTAGAAAGGTCAAAAAGAACAGTGGAGACAATATTTCCAGAGTCTCGGGCTTGGTTGACAATTTCTAGGAAGGAATGAAGAGCAGTTATGGTACTGTGACCAGGCCGGAACCCATGTTGTGTAGGAGTGAGGAGATGGTTATTGAGGAGGTGGGGCATGAGTTGCTGGTGGATACATTTTTCAAGAATTTTTGAAATTGGGGAAAGAATAGCTATTGGGCGGAAGTTAGAGATGGTATTATTTTTGCCTCCTTTATGGAGGGGCAGAATGTGGGCAGCTCGCCAAAGTTTGGGAACATAAGATTCTTGGATGGATCTATTGATGAGAATGCTGATAGGTATGGCAATGCCATCTGCTGCAAGCTTGAGAAAGAGTGATGGGATGTTGTCAGGGGCATTGGAGCATGGTTTGAGTTTGAAGAGAAGTTGTTTGATACTGGTGGTAGACACGGGATGTAGAATGAAAGTGGGAGGGGTGTTACGAGAGCTGGCGTGAGGGATGGGTGTAGAAGAAGGCTTTGGGTTAGGGGTAGGGGTGGAAGTGGAGAAGGATTTAGTCAGTTCAGCTATGGAGCCAGTAAAAAAGGAGTTAAAAAGAGTTGCGATTTCAGTGTCAGTCTTAGTATTGTCTGGACAGGGATTGGATTTTTTACCGGGATGTAAGAGTGAATTGATGGAATTCCAGAATTTTTTTGGGATTATTTGTGAGGGTAGACTGAAGTTTGCTGTAGTATGATTTCTTATCTTTCATAATAAGTTTTTTAGCAAGATTGCGGAGTTGCTTAAATTGCAGTAAAGAGGCTGAGTTTTTATTTTTATTGTGTAGTTTCCAAGTTTTGTCCCTTTGTCGCATTAGAGTTTTAGTGTCTTTAGTTAGCCAAGGGGCAGAGTTGAACTTTATCCTTTTTGTACGAGGAGGGGCTTGGGAATCTAGGATTTTAAGGAAGGTAGTGTTGAAGAGTTCTAGGGCTTCATCTAGGGGAAGAGTGTTTAGTGAATTTCAGTTTGTTAGTTTAAGGGTTTCAGAAAATATTGAAGGGTTAAAATTAGTTAGGTTGCGAGAGTGGGCATATTGTTGTTGGTGTGGGAGCTGTTGGGTTTTTCGGTTAATAAAGGCTGGGAGATGATCACTTAATGAGTCTGGTAAGGTACCTGAGTTGGAGATATTGTTAGGGTGGCTGACTAGAATCCAGTCCAAGATGGACCCTGGAGGGTTAGTTTTGTTAGGTCTGGTAATGTTGTTTATTAGTTGAGTAAAATTATAAAGATTGATAGACTGAAGGGGAGTATTATTATTAATTGTATTCGAATCAATATTTACATCACCTAGAATGAAAGTCTCCTGTTTAATATTGTTTGAAGCCCAACAGAGAATATTCTCTAGGGTGGAGGAGTTGTCTACAGGAGGGATATAGATGGTTATTATACAGATACTTTTGAAGTTGTTTATTCTGAGGATTCCTATGACTAGTTCTGCATTATTAAAGTTAGGAATGGTATTTTGGTATGGACTGAGATTTAGCAGGCAGTTTTAGACTAAGGCTACACCACCTCCTTTTTTGTTTTGGCGATCGGACCTAAGTGCTTGGTAGCCAGGTGGTAAAATTTCAGAGTTAGTAGTTTGAGGTTTTAGCCAGGTTTCTGTTATTGCTACTATGTCAGGTTCAGTTACATTTAGCCAGGCATGGAAGTTTGTTATTTTGTTATTAATACTCTGGGTATTAATGGTAATGAGTTTAAGGTATTTATGATTGTGTCTATTTGTGGAGGTAGTGGGAGAGAGAACGTTAGTTGGTGTTGGCCCAGAATTAGGATGGACATCTGCTGCAAGAGCAAGACAAGAGAAGGAATAGAGGAGTTGATACTTAGAATTAAGGAGTAAAGTAAGAGGGAGATGTAATTTAAATTTGAAAGTGGGAGGTTTTATGTAGACTGTATGGAGGTTTAGTTTAAAGTAATGAAATGGATTTGGTTGACGGAGGGAGGGGATTTCAAATAAAAATGGAGGGATGAAGGATGTGGATAGGAGATAGTGGAGGGTGAGTGGAGTGGAAAAGAGGCGGGTAGTGTGGTATAGGAATAGGAAGTTGCATTATACAGAGTGGTAAGACTGAAAAGACATGTAAATGAGGTGAGATAGTGTGGAAGAGACATGGAAGAGTAGCGTAGGATAGATATTAGAAGAGTGGGTTGGGGTAGGCTGGGGAGTATAGAGATATAAGGAGGGGATGTATGAGAGAGAGCAGTCAGGAGAGGGGAGTGAGAGGGGGAGGGTTGGTTTAAAGAGAATTGTCTAGGAGGGGGAGGTGCAATGAGATGGGATAGGTTTAGTGCAATAGGGGAGGGGCTAGGAAGGGACTATAAATGTAGATGCACTGGGGTGGGTGGAATTTGGGGGTAGGGTAGGGGAGCGGAGTGAGACTTGAGGCGAACGGAGCAGGTAGAGCCACAGAAGGAGAGAGGCCAAGGAAAAACTATCAGTGGAGAGCTGAAGAGATAAGGAAAGTTTGGGTAAAGGTGGAAGGTAAGGGCCTTACCAGTAGTGATAGCGGACAGAGAAATGTAAGATAAATGTATCTTCAACGGGGGCTGGTCTACACAGGTGTCTCCACACAGGGGTGAAGTGGGAGCGAGAGAGAGAAGAGCAATGCAGCAAGGTAGGAGAGTAGGACAGCAGAGGTCCAAGGAAGGCAAGGGAAGATCAAGAAACTATCAGTGGAGTGGGGAATGCAACAGGTAAGTACAGGGGACAGAGATATAGTAGGATAGAGAGGACTATAGTAGATTAAGAGGGTAAGTAAGAAATAGGGCTTTAGAGATTAAAGGGGAAGAAGATAAAGATGGAATAGAATATAAGGCAGTAATTAGATTAATAGGGAGAGGGCGCCGTCTAGTGGCCAGATGCTGGGATGCGACTAAGGTCCACTGAGGCTGTCTAAGGGGTAGAATAAGTAAAAGGAGGAGGATGAGGACAGTGTAGATAAGTGGAGCTAGTAGAAGAGGATGGGTGGCTGTACAAAAAAGAAGAGGAAGGGCTGACTGCTGGCTTTTTGGCAGGGAAGCGTTCACAACACCTAGCGGGGCTAAATAACTAAAGAACAGTAGGTTTAGCAGATGGTGCACATACTTCCTTGGTTTCTTCAAGGGGAGGCTTGATTCTAGTCCAAATAGAGGAAAAGAGCAGCACAATTTGTTGAGTTGCTTGGTGGACTGGATAAGCTGGGATGGCTTGAGATGTAGGTCTGGATGTCCACACAGGTGTATCCAAATAGGGGAGAGCAGGGACTAAAGGTGGAGACAGGAGAGAAATGGAGGTTTAGTAATATGGAGACACAAAAGTTAACAGCTGTTGTATGGTTCCAGGGATGTAGAGAGCAACAAGAGAGTAGAGAGTTTAAGAATTAAGCAAGAAGTTAGCATCAGTTAAAAAAAATACAATTTACAAAGGCTATACAGTTGTTCCAATAGCTTTTATACAAATATTCAAGAGACATCACAAGCAACAGTGCATCTAGTAAACCTGATACAGTGTAATGTATGAAATTGGAGTTATGTATCTAAATTACACTGTAAAAGCCTGACATTGAGTGTATATCTACAATATATTGGTAAGGTAGATAAATTGCTTAAAGTAAGATAAATATGTCCTGCTATATAGGCTATGTAGTATTGCGTTATACTATGACTTCAATAACAAAGGCAGAAAATAGCCACTGCTAAAGCGTTTATGTGCTTTTGTTTACAGATGTGCGGGAAGTAGATTCAGGTAAAAGCACGAGTATGGTCACAGTTTGTGCAGTAAAGCAGCTAGTACACTTCAGAGCATTGTCACAGTAATGTAAGCAACCCGCTGTAAGTACTCTTGTTATCAGCTACAACAACATATAAAATCTTGAAGCACACAAGTTTTAAACACATTTGTAGAAAGACATATTTGATATCCCCAACTGCAAGACGGTTACTAGGTAGTTAGTTTTCAATATAATGAAGCACACTCCTCGGATGTAATATTCTAGGGCTTTCACCTTTCTAATTGTCTTTAAAACAATAAAAAACAAAATAGCTTCACAATGTCAATGCCTTACAAGCATTTCTAATTCAGGCCGTAGGATTAGCAAGGATGCGCCTGTAATGCGCGAAGTATTTCATAAACATATTGTTTCTAAAACAATAAAACAAATAGCTTCGCAATGTTAATGCCTTACAAGCACTTCTAAGTCAGGCCGTACGACTAACAAGGACGCGCCTGTAATGCGCGAAGTATTTCATAGACTCACTTAATCAATTTAAACAAAAAAGAAGGACATCGAGTAGTTCGCACAAGTATATTGGCACAATATCTTACAATGCAAATCATAATTGCACAGTGTCCCAACCATCGACGTGTTATTCTCAGTAATACACCCATACATATGGCTACAGTTAAAATATATCAACATATACTATCCCCTGTTATAGCACATACTTGATGGACCAGCCCTGCCACTGACAGCGGCTGGTGAGGAGTATTTCTGTTCAAAGCCCTTGTATAGCATCCCTTGTGGTGTATGCGGTGTTTGCCTTGTGACTTACAGCAGTACACACAAATACTACAAGCATTACTATGCTCAACAATACATCACTACAAGATAAGTGTTTCCACTATATGGATTGTGTACACTTTAAATACTAGAGAAAGGTACTAAATACACAAACATACTAACTGTTCTACATACCTTAGTAGTAACCCGAGGTGTCATTAACTGTTGATTCAATCCTTTTCAGTTTGTGTTTCAATGTTCTTCCTAACATTCCACTGGTATATACAGATGGTTTGAATGTGTGATAACTCAACCTTTTCTAGTTACATATCGGTAACATGTGGTATCCTGTCCACCAATTTGTGTTCCAAAGTAGTTAATTAGATGCACATCAGCTGTGCAGCTACTCCATTAGCCGATACCATGGCTACAGTGGTGTATAACTTAAGTACTCCTTTTGGGCGTTGTCCGTTTGCCTTACTTTCGAGGAAGAAGGCCTGGATGTGTTGTTTGTGATATATTTCAACAGCTATATGGAGACACACAGAGATATATTAGCTTCATGACTTCTGTGGATTGTGTGTAATGGCTAGACGATTTTGTTCTACATGTGAGTACAGCTGTTATATTTCAGAACATTGCTACTTATGCAGGGTTTGTTTATACCTGATACTTCTGCAGATGTTTAAGTCTGGCAAGGATGTTTGGGCAGTTCAAGGCTGTATGGCTATGCGTGAACTGTTATGTGGTTTACAGTGTGCTCACCAGACATGCCTGATGTGGTGTACAAGTGTAGCATACTGTGCTGTTACTCAGTAATTGCTAACACATCCGTGTATACGCACAACCCTCTAAAAAGGAATTAGTGCAAACAAACCCTGTAACATCAGCAGCTTTTCCATTGTATAACAGCAGCTATTTCACATAGGGCCATGTTAGTGTCTCTCTGACAAGGTATGTTAAGGCTTCTGCAGATGTCGTACAGTGAGTGAATGATTTGTGATGTTATTACAGTTTGTATTGAAATATGTTTGGGTGTGCGGGTGATGTTGGTAGGTGTGTAGGAACTGCTTTTATACATAATCAGTATGTGCGTGAGGGTTCCTTCCCTATTTGAACACTTATCCTTTTGTGGACTAATACAATGGTAATTGCAGGCTGATTCATTAAGGCACTGTTATGTGGTTCCTGTATAACATGCAGGTGATGTTAGTCCTTGAATCCCTTCGGTAATACATCTGAATGTAAAAAAGTGGTGCTACATGAAAGCTGTGTATTTCTGTCATAGATATTTGCAGTCATCGTAGTTGTGTTGGTGACTGACCCTCTTTGGCTAGGGTTGCCATGTTTTCATATGGCCATAGTGGGACATTTTCTGGACACACATCAGAATTTACAGGCCAACACAAACCCACCATCAGTACAAGGGATAGAACTTTCCTTTCTTGCCTAAATATAAGCTTTTTCTTGTAGCAGTTTAGTTGCTTATCCTGTTTCTTGTAACATGTAGGTATTTTAGATACAGAAATAACTATTGTATGCAACTATTACAGTACACACCTCCAGGTTGGTGGCAACGCACGAAGCTTCGGAAACCATCCAGGTGCAACTAACCATAGGCAAAACTGCTCTACAAATTGTAGCATGCTACAGGCCACCCTCTCAAACTCAGGAACCTCACACAGCCTTCCTGAAGACACTGGGGGGTATAAATGTATCTCCAAACACCATCATATTGGGTGACTTCAACTACCCGAATATGGACTGGGAACATTACTCAAGCCCTAACTTTCTAGCCCAATGGTTCCTGGAGTTCATAAATTCAAATGCCATGGAACAGCTAGTCACTGTTCCCACGAGAGGAGAAAATATACTAGATCTCATTATCACAAACATGGGGACAAAATGCTCCACACTGGAAGTATATCCCTCATTGGTGAGATCTGATCATAAACTAATCTCACTGGAAATCCACATCCCGCCCCCACCCCAAACAAAAAGACCACAGTGAAGAACTTCTCTAAAGCAAGCTTCACACTACTCAAGACCGGTGTGGTATCCGTCAAGGCCCTGAGCCAGTGGAAACCACAACCCAAGCTGGAAGCCCTTACAAATGCCTTCTATGTACACCTCCAGGACTGCATGGATCAGGCAATCCCAAATAAAACCAAGACTCTTTCCACAAAGGGCAAACGTCCAGTCTGGGACCCCAGCCATTAACAAACTTTACAACAAGAGCAGAAAGCTCTTACATGATACAACAAAATCCATAAAAGGGAAGTCACCCCTGATCATTATTAGTAAAAAAAATCGAGCACTCATAAAATCAATTAAGGCCAATTTTGAGAGAAAATTGCCATGGATTCAAAGGACAATCATAAGGCCTTTTAAGCTATGTTAGGAACCTGGGTGGAAACCCCAGATATGCTCAGAATTAGTCCAAAATGATACAAAAATGACTGAAACCACAGAGATTGCGAAGATACTGGCAGACAGGTTCAGTGCAAACTTCACCCCCCTCCTAAAGGAGAGATAACTATCCCAGCGGAGTGTAGCCTCCCAGACATCTCAAATGCACAGGTGAAAGCTGCTCTCTCTAAAGCTAAAAACATAGCATCAATGGGACCGGATGGTGTCCCCGGCTGTGTGCTACACGAGCTAAATGAGGAATTAAGCCCGCACATAAGGCAGCTGTTTAATCTCAGCCTTACCACAGGATACATGCCCAAGGAGTGACGTACGGCAACTGTGGTCCCACTCCACAAAGGCAGTGCCTCTACGGACCCTGGTAATTACCGCCCCATAAGCTTAACAAGTCTAGTCTGCAAAGCTATGGAGAGGATTATAATGGAGCTCATAAACAAAGATATAGGGAATTTGCAGACATTGGACCCGACCCAGTTTGGCTTCGTCAAGGGAAGACAATGCCTTTTGAACTTGATCGACTTCTTCGAAACAGTCACCAAGACCATTGATGAGGGAAAGGCAGTCCATACAGCCTACCTTGACCTTGCAAAGGCTTTCGACACAATACCCCACTCGAGTATTGTAGAAAAACTTACCAGCTTAAATGTAAACCCATATGTCACAAGATGGGTTGCAAACTGGCTTAAGGACAGAACCCACAGGGTTAGAGTTGCTGGCGCTATGTCAGACTCCAAGCCGGTCACAAGTGGTGTCCCACAGGGCTCGGTCCTTGGCCCCTATTGTTGGCATCTACTTCTCAGAAGTACAGGCCAACATGGGAGGACTTTGGTTGACAAAGTTTGCAGACGACTGCAAACTGGGCGCCATAGTGGAAAGTGCATCGGACACGGATATCCTTCAAAAGGGACTCACGGAAACAGATAGCTGGTGCCAGAGCCATGGCCTGAAGTTAAACGCCAAAAAATGTATAGTCATACCCTTCAGGAAAAACAAGGTAACCCCAAGCTACCATAAAGGTGGCAATCCACTAAGCACAGAAGAGGTTATCAGGGACCTGGGGACCCAGGTTGACAGTGGCCTTTCTTTTGGCACTCACATTGCTAAAGTGGTTAGAAAGACCTTCTACATTGCCCACCTGATCATGAAGGGATTCACATCCAGATCTAGTGAGGTCATTGTTCCCCTGTACTCTTCACTTATCAGACCAATGATCAAGTACAATGCCCCATTCGGGATGTATCTCACCCGACATCTGCAGCAATTGGAGAGACCCCAAAAGTTCCTCACCAAAAGGATAAAGGGACTCCAAAGTCTGTCATATGCTGCCAGATTGAAGAAACTCAGTTTATTCAGTCGCATACCATCTGCTCAGAGGTGACATGTGCCTTACATACAAGGCCATGTCCAACCCAGAATTAATGGACATGCTCCACCTCAAAAAATCCAAATCCAACAAAACCACTAGAGCAAGCAACTTAAGCCTTAGCATGGATATAAATAGGATGTGCTGGAGGGATAGATTTATCACTCAGAGACTCCCTATGCTGTGGAATAAAATCCCGGTCCATGTGAGGCAGAGCACTTCGCTGGCTCTGCTCAAGAGAAATCTTGACCTGTGGATGGGAGATCGTAGGTTTACCCCGGGAATCATCTCTGTGTCACTGCTGGACAGAGGCACAACAAACTAATGGGCGCAGTATTTTTTCATATAAGGGGTGGCGTAAGCCACAAAAATTTGGGCTAGGCTTATAAATGCCTTAGGGCAGATAGCCTAGTATAAACCTATGAACCTTTGAACATATGGGACATAATTATGTCCTACAATCCCAGGACATTTGCCATGTTTAATATATTTGGTCAGGACACAACCGCCCAAAGAGGGACTGTCCCTCGCAAAGTGGGACAGGTGGTAACACTATCATTGACTCATGTCCATAGCACATATTTGTAATAGTGTATAGGCATATACTCTCCATATCCTTTGTTCATAAAGGTTGATAGTGGCGGAATGTCTAATTGCTATGGTCCATTTTATACACATATATGAACACCTCAACCACTGTATACGGAATACCTATGGAATCCCAAAACCACAGAGTTCTGACACACACAGTACCGGGCCCAGACTCCCTATACCCCACATTACCGACAGCGACAGTAACTTGCGAAAGTAACACAAACATGGAACACACACACGCACACACAGACACACTGCTACCCACCACATCCAAACAAACCATCCTACACTGCATATGAGCAGGTGGCCAAGCCCGCCTACACCTCCCATGTAGGTGTCTGCGCCCCCCACCCCCCCCACTTTAATATTCTACCTCCTAGATCATGCAGACGCACAAACCTAACCCACACCCACACATTACAGTCCCCCCCAA
>NW_025050392.1:10000-13796 GCF_019279795.1 Protopterus annectens
CAATGAAATTGTGTAAGCATAGGTTATCAACCAATGAAGGACGATAAGAGGATGATCAACTTAGCAAACTTTAAAAAACTTTAAAAGTATCACCACTGAATCATGTAACATAAATGTACCTGTGAAAATGTAAACAACAACAACAGAAATAACTTGCATTTCACGTTTGAAATCTGCCAACAGTAAAACAAGTATTTCACATTTAAAAATCAAAAATGTGCGGGTTAGGAAAAAGCTGGGAAATTAGAGGTATTTTGTCAGCCATACGCAGCAATCTGTAAAAAATATAAAACTAATAGTCCAAGCTACTTGAGTCAAATGATGCAAAATCCACAAAGCTATGTTGGGAAATAATCAAACAATGACAAAGTAATTATGGCTGCCATCGTAACGCACACTTCAGATTGATGCTATCATTTAAGCCAGGAGGAGTGTCAGCTCCTAAGCGTAACTGCCAACGTAATTCTTTCAATTCCAAGTAATTGTTCACATCACCCATAAAAAGGTCCAATTGTTCCAATACAGCAAAAGTGAACTTAGAGAAATTAGTACAAGAAAGGCTGTGTTTTCCCAAGGCATTAGTGACATCACTCGATCGAATCGCCGCACAATGTTCTTTAATGCGATCAGAAAGTTTGCGGGTAGTCTTCCCAATATAGAATGCATTACATGAAGCACAAAAAGCAGCATACACAACATTCATGGAGTGACAGTAATAATACCTGGGGTGTTTTAAAGTTAGATGGCAATGAGGGAAGTGTAAGGTTAATCCGAGATGGATGTACTGGCACGAGACACAGTTATTGCAGGTATGCATTCCGGGGGACCAGGTGGATTGGTATTAGTTGGAAAAGTGTAAAAAATAGAATCTCTGTTTTCAAATTTCGACCGGAGTGTATGAGACCTTTTGTAAGAAAACCCAGGGGTGGTGCCTAATACTGGGACAAGGTCCTTGCTGGTGGAAACAATATTCCAATTTTTGGTTATGATATTTCTGATGTCCTGCATATCACGAGATATTGGCAAAGGGAAGGTGCAACACCTCTCAGAGGAAGGCAGTGTGGATTGTTTCTTAGGTATGAAACCATGTTTTAAAATGGGTTTATGTAGAGAATGCCTGGCATCAGAAATTTCCTTCGCTATTCTATGAACAACATGTGGAGGGTAATGTCTTTCCAAAAACAGTTGTTTAAGAAAATCAGATTCCGTTACAAACGTGGAGTCTTCACTAGTTAAGCGAGAGAGCCTGATAAACTGGCTCTTAACCACATTAGATTTCATAAAAAATGGGTGAGAGCTGTTAAAGTCAAGGAAATTGTTACGATACGTTTCCTTCCTGTGAATGGCTGAGATTAAGCAGTTGTTAACTTTATCCAAAGAGATGCGAGTGTCAAGGAATGTGACAGAATCACCCATGTCAGAAATCTGAAACGACAAGAAGCCCAAGCTTGTGGAGATGGAAGTAATGAAATCCTCCAAGTCAGTTTGAGTCCCATTCCAAACAAAAAACACGTCGTCAATGTAACGGCGGTAGAGAAGAACTTTTTGAAAACTAGGCAATGATAAAAGTTTATTATGTTCCCAGCAGCTCAGAACAATATTAGCAAAAGCAGGGGCCATTTTAGAGCCCATGGCTACACCCTTGATTTGTTGAAACACTTTACTATTGAAAAAGAAGAAATTATTATGAAGCACAATGGTAATTAGTTGTAGTAAAGTGTTAACTTCGTCCTCAGGGAAGTGTGCAGCATTAGTTAGATAATCCTTAACTGATTGAATCCCTGTGTCATGGGGAATGTTAGTGTAAAGAGACCACATCTAAAGACACTAAGATACAATTCCTGAAGTTACACTTTAGCTGGAATAAGTCATTGAGAAATCCCCATGAGTCACGTAAATAAAAAGCTGCTTTCTGCATGACCGGGTTAAGAATGAAATCCACATATTCAGAGATTTTTTCAGTCTTGGTTCGTTTGTTGGAAATAATGTGGCGGAAGGGTGGTTTGGTTGCATTCTTATGAATTTTAGGAATCCCAAACAGTTTGCCAAGGGCAGGGTGTTGAACAAACATGAAGTAGTAGTCATCGGTCGTAATAGCTTTGTTTTGTTTTAACCTTAGTAAGTCCGCATCAATATGATGGAAGCAGTCATTTACATAGTCAAGGGAGACGGGTTTAAAATATTCACTGTTATGCAAGTCATTTTCAATCACTGAAATGTAGTCAGATTGTTCCATAAGAACAGTGCCTGTGCCTTTATCCGCACGCATGATTCGTAATGTGCGGTCAGTTTGTAGCTCAGACAATACTTTCTTTTCTTGAGAGGACATATTAAACCATTTGAATGATGAGGACGAATTTATTACTCTCCTGATGTCAGCTTCGCAGACATTTAAAAACGTGTGTAGAGTGTTATTAAGAACAGGGTTAAACACACTTTTTTTGTGAAGAGGGGCACGAGTAAACACAGCAGATGTGTCAGAGTCTGTGTCAGAGGCAGTAGAATTATCACACAGGACTTTTAAATTCAGTTTGCGTACAAAAAGTCTTAAATCCAACAAGACATCATGCGGAACTGCCCGCTGAGCAGGTATAAACGTAAATCCCTTTTGTAATAAGGAGAAATGATCATTGGAGAACGGGCGGTTAGTAAGATTAAAAATGGCATTATGACTATTTTGAGAAGTGGAGGAGGGGGCACAGAACTTAGTATCACAAGAAGGCATGGAAGTGACAACTGAGTGAGAAGAGGTAGCTGTAGGAGGAGTTATGACTGCAGGTGGCTCCTGGTTCTCATCGGTGAGCCTAAGTTGTGAAATCTTCTGTTGCCTCTGGCTCTGGTTCCACCCCTCCCCCTGGTTTGTCGTGTGTGTGACAAATTCAGAGGCATTGTCTCTAGGGATAAAAAATCATCCGAGGAAGTATGCGAAGGATGCATAATTACAGGGTGGATATCAGAACTTTGATGTAAGGGTGGAGACACAAGCGAAACTGGAGGTTGATGAAAAGGCGGAGACGCAAGCGAAACTGTAGGTTGATGAAATCCTTGTCTATGAGGCGTCTCATCAAAACGCCTAGGGGTATAATTTCTGTTGTTGTAGTTGAATTCAGGTCTTTCAAGTGGAACAGTCGTTCTCATGTTAAACGGTCTTTCATGTAAAGTAGTGGGTATCCGGTTAGAAGGCATAGGATAAGCTTTGTTATGCTTGTATTGCCATAAGTCCCTTTGAATCTTCTTATTTTTACGGTGTACTATAGTGGCTATAAGTCTATTAATTTTAGGAGAAATCCCATCGTATAGCACTTGAGTAGCAAGAAACTGTGGATGTTGTTGAATGCGATCATGTAATTTTGAAATATCCTTCTTGAGAGTGTCAATGGCTAAGAGGTTATGCTTTATAATAAGCTTCAGCACATTAAGGCCAGTGTCATTAAATAAATCCGTAAGTTCTGAATGTAGTGCAGATCCTGGCATGGTGCGGTTAGGGTACTTGAATAATCGTAAGCCTTGAGGAACAATCTTTAACTTAATGCAGGCTTCGAAATATAAAACATCATATTCCATGTGTTTGTAAGATATTAGCATTCTTTCAAGTTTGAACACCAAGTCCTTGCATTACTTACTAACCGCCTGTTCTCCAATGATCATTTCACTTTATTACAAAAGGGTTTTACGTTTATACCTGCTCAGCGGGCAGTACCGCAAGATGTCTTGTTGGATTTAAGACTTTTTGTGCGCAAACTAAATTTAAAAGTCTTGTGTGCATAAGATGTCTGGGAAAATTTACCCAGAAAAA
>NW_025050393.1:2500-14792 GCF_019279795.1 Protopterus annectens
GTGCAGGCGCGTCTTTGTGTGCGCGCGCATGACGCTGTGTGTGTGTGTGTCTCTAAAATGCATGTTAACCGAAGCTATGTTATTCTAGCAAGTTTATAAGAGCAATATTTAAAGTCCGTCCCTATTTTTGTTCCTTTGTTCTCCTTTATTTGTGGCTCTGTCCAGATTTCTTGTGGTAAGATTTTGAGAGGTATGGAAACCTTTCAGGAGATGCTGCTGCCAGAGGATCGCTCAGTTGCTCTCATTGTGAGTGGAAAGCATGGCAACAAAAATTCTGTTATTCTAGAAAGTTTCTAAGCATATAAGAGCAATATTTAAAGTCCATTGCTTGATAACTCTCTCTTGCTGTGTGTGTGTGTACGTTTTGTGCAGTAGAGTGGCCGTTATTTTTCAAAGCTATAGGGAGCCACTGCAGAGGTGTGGAAGAGCTGCATACGGCTTCAGAGCCGCAGGTTGCAGACTCCTGTCCTAGGTTATTCTCCCTGCCGATTAGCTCATTGAGTAGGTCTCTAGGCGGGCATGGAAGGAGCCTTACTCAGTTGAGCCAATCCGTAAGAGGCCAGATCGGATTCTGGCTCCACCTGTTTGGAAGGAATTCTTGAGTAAGTAAGGAACTTGGAACTTACTGAGCAAAAGTCCTCAGTCCATTCCCCTTACAGGGAGTGTAGGACGGTGGACAGGTTTTGGAAGCGTGTTTATGCTTCATTGACCTTTGCCATTTGGTTGCTGAACTATTTGGCACATTTTACCAGACTACAAAGGGATTTAATCAAAGAACTTTCAAAATCCCTTTCGGGGACCGTTACTGCTGATGCTCACCCTTCTGTGGCCTTTTCGTTTGACTAGCATCCAGTCCATTTTAAATACGTCCATTAGGCTTATGTCGCATGCATCTGAAGGTGTTTCAAGGGTGGCGGATTCCGGCATATCCATTAGGAGGCATGCCTGAATGTGCTTATGTGATTTTGTGGAGCCTTTCAAATCCTCTTTTGTCACTGTTCCCTTTGACAGCAGTTTGTTGTTTGGCCCAGAAGTGAGAGAGACATTTGTCAGGTATGAGAAAGTTGTTGAGACCCTCTCTGCAGTGGGTGTACATTTTTTGACCCCTCAAAGATTCTTTTCTGGGAATCAACAAGGTGGATGGACGATGTGGTCCAAAAAGTCACAGAGTCCTTTACAGAACACACGTGGAGATGGTTCCCCTAGGGGCAGAGGGGGGGACTCTAATGGACAAAGAGACTTGCATGGCAGAGACCACCTACAAAACCTGGGGTTCAGAGATTCTTTTTCTGATAGACCTTACCAGTGCTCCTGAAAGGAGAATCTATTGTCCACCACTATAGGCAATTGGGGGTCTACTATCCCTGCGCTAGAGAGCCTACCTAGATATAACCAAAGATATTTGGGTGCGGAGGATTATTTCCAGAGGGTATACAATTCCCTTTTCCCTGCCACCTCCAACTGTAACCAAGATTCCCAATGTTCCACCCAGTCAGAGGAAAGAAGCAGCAATAGAAATACAAAAGCTGCTAGGAAAAAAGTCATCCATGAAGTCCTACCAGACCAGATAGAGTCTGGAACTTACTCTAGATTCTTTTTATTGCCAAAGAAAACAGGGGTCTGGAGGCCAATTCTGGATCTTGCCGAATTGGAGCAAATCAGTTCGTACAAAGTTTTCAGCTGGTCACAGTTCAGTCTGTTTTAGGCAGAGACTACAATATGTGCTCATTAGACCTTCAGGATGTATACAGTCACGTAAAAATGAACAGACATTCCAGAAGGTGTTTACATTTCCAGCTGGGCTTTGGTCACCATCAGTTCAGAATACTGCCCTTTGGTCTTACCACAGCCCGCAGGGTATTCACCAGATGCATGGCAGTAGTAGCGGCTCACTTGAGATTGCAGGAATTTAGATTGTTTCCATATCTAGATGACTGGCTTGGTACCATCCTGACCAGGCATCTACTACTACTAGCAAGAGATCAGGTAATCCAGACTTGTCCTCATCTGAGGATAACCTTTAATTACAAGAAATCTCAGTTACAACCAGCTCAAAGCTTGGAATTCGTAGGAGCCGTCTGCAACACGATTTCAGTGACAACTTCTTTTCCTCTTTCAGGAGTGCAGACTGGTAGGTTCCAGATCAGTAAAATAATTTGCCATACCAAAATTTTCATCCCCCGCTTAGTTCTTTAAGCCTTGGGTCAGCTGCCATTATATTAATCCTTCTAGCAAGGTTTCATATGTGAATTCTCCAGTGGATGTTAGCCATACAGTGGTCAGTTCTTTCACAGCACATGTAAAAACACTCAGGCTTGCAAAAAAATACCTTTTCTGGTGGATTCAATCAGATCAGGTTCTTCATGGTTATCCTTTCATTCTCCCTCAACCCAAGGCCGTAGTGACCAGGAATACTTCCCAGATTGTAGGGAGGGGCTCTTCCTGGGGAAAACAGGCCAAGGGACGTGATCCCCTGAAGAGGCCAATTTGCATGTCAGTGTTAGAGATGACAACAGTGCTCTTAGCATTGTAGGCCTTCCAAGTTGCTTTCCCTTTAGGGGCAATTGCATTTCAAACAGAGACAGTATGTCGGTTGTTTGGTGCATCAACAAGAAGAGGAACAAAATCCTCCCCTTTGTGTCGAGAAGCACTCCGAGTATGGCAATGGGCAATGTCATCCATCTGCCTTCTAATAGCAATGCACATTCTGGGAAAGTCCATTGTGATAACAGACAAATTGAGCAGGTCCATTCTTCGCGTCTGTATTACATAAACTTTTAAAAGTTTGAACGTCATTTGGTCGACACCATATGATCGAACTTTCAAAAGTTCAAAAATTTAATAAAAAAAAAAAAAAGAAAAGAAAAACCTACCTGAATTGTTTAAGCAGGGGGGCAAGCCCCCCCCCCCACTCTTTAAATATACCAACTCAGAGATCGCACTACAGTGCAGAAAAGGGAAAGCTCTCTATTACGTACTGTATGGAAATATCAGTTGAAATGTTCAAACTTCTAAAAGTTCGATCATATGGTGTTGACCGTATGACGTTCGAATTTTTAAGAGTTCGACAACGCGCTATAAACCCCATTCTTGTACCTCACTAGGGTCTCTCAACAAGAAAGTGACGGGTATGATTTTCTGTTGATGGGGCCACCCTTGCTGCAATCTTTTGCATCCCCACTAAACAAGTGCAGCAGCTTCTTTGCCCTAGTCTCCCTACTGGGGGAATCACTGAGAGAGACTACTCCACAGGTAGCTCCCCCCAGTCTCCTTTATGCCTACCCCACCAACTCCTCTAATTCCCAAATTCCTATGGAAAGCTGCCTGTTTGAAGAGCAAAATTTTCCTCATTGTTCCTTATTTGCCTCAAGTTTGGTTCCCCTTGCTTTGGCCTCATCTAATTTACCCACCTTGGATTCTGTATCCGATTTCCAGACCTTTTGTTTCACCCAACAGGCATGATTTACCCGGACATCTCAAACCTCAAGCTAACAGTGTGGTTTCTCCAATTACGTTAATTGCAAGACAACCAATGCGCTCTTTCCCTGTTTGTCATATACTTTTATCTTCCCCACAAGGCTTCTGCAAGAAAACTTTATAGAAGTAAATGGCAAAGGTTTGTTTCCTAGGCATAACGAAAATACACTGACCTCTTTTCAACTCCTGTACAATGTGTAGCAATTTGTAATGAGGGAGCCAGTTCATCAACAATTAAATTTAAGTTGGTAGAAATCTCTTATTTTCATATTGGATATGAGAATTCTTATCTGGCTGTGCTTAAACTTTGTAAAGCATTTTTGAGAGACGGTCACCTACTGAGACTGACCCTACTCCACCATGGGATTTATATTTGGTACTGCAAGTCTTAACTCATTCCTCCTTTGAACCAGCAGCAAAATACAATCTTAAGTTTCTGACCTGGAAAACTATACCTTTCTAGTAGCCATTACCTCTCCTAGAAAAATTTTAGAACTTCAAACATGGTCATCTAAACCTCCCTATTTGATCTTTCACAGTCACTTTGTGTACCAAAGCATCTTTCCTTCCCCAAATGATGTCAGAATCCACTATCAATCAGTCTTTTAATTTACCAGTTTTCTTTTTGAAATTTGCAAACAAAGGTGAATATATCAGGAACAATAATTCAGAGACCGAGTTACAGGAACCAGTCCAGAAATGGTAGAAAAAACTTTTATAGAAAAAAGTTGTAATAATGTTGTTAAACAACTTTATTAAAGTTTTTTTCTACCATTTCTGGATCGGATCCTTGAAGCTCACTCTCTGAATTATTGTTCCTGGTAAAGGCAAATATAAGTTGCATTTGTTAGATGTTCACAGACAATAACATTTTTATTTACATAGAACAAAAGAAGATGGAAAGTCAGTTCAATTATTTGTATCCTTTCAGATAGTAAACTGGGCAAATCAGTTGCAAAGGTGACTTTAGCCAGGTGGCTGGCGGATTGCATATCATTCATTTATAGCGAATTAGGTCTATCCTTAGCAAGACCTCTAAGAGCCCATTCGATTAGGTCCATGGCTACTTGTACATCATTTCTCTCAAGAGCTTCCATGGACAACATGTGTTTGGCCACAACTTGATCTAACCCTCATATTTATTACTCATTACAAATTGGATCTGGTCTGGAGGGGAAGAGCAACTTTTGGCTCAGCTGAGCTCAGGATTATCCTTCCTTAGAGTCTACCCAGGATTTTTGGTAGCTGAGGACTCTGTAGTTGAGGGTAGAATGAAAATTGACGCCATCAGATAAGAAGTTTTGTACTTATAATGTTCCATCTGTGTTGTCTATTTTCATTCTTCTTCAACTTCCCACCCATCAACCACATCTTTTGCCATTGTTGAATTCTAGAAGAATGAGAGACTTAAAGTACATTACTATCCTTAATATTGAGCTCCAGATATGACCTTTCTGTCAAGAAAGTTGAAGGGATTCTTCCTACTTTTATGTAAGACGGCAAACAAGATCTGAGGTATTTATGGTGCATTAAGAGTAGGGAAGGAACTTAAGAG
The DNA here is from genome assembly GCF_019279795.1 of Protopterus annectens. Lineage (NCBI taxonomy): Eukaryota > Metazoa > Chordata > Ceratodontiformes > Protopteridae > Protopterus > Protopterus annectens. The sequence goes on from NW_025050393.1 coordinate 7,533, forward strand.
TTTTGGTGTTAACAAGCTTTAGTAACAGCAGAGTCTAATCAGAGGGTCGGATCTGAACTCAACAGTTGAACAAGAATGAAAATGGGCAACTCAGATGGAATGTTATGGTAAGTACATAACTTTTTTCCTGCTTAGCCTGTTCTACATATCCAAAAATGTCTTTGATAATCCAGGAAAATTATGAAGCCAGCTGATTAGAGTAACTTGAATTTCGCACTTGCCTCTAGACATCCCATGATTGCAGGGATGAATTCAGTTCGCTTCTTTCCTGTGTACAGTAAGTAATCTTTTTCAGAAAACACTCTGGTGTCCCAGTTTAATACTTTTTTTCTAGAGCTGTTCCTTTCTGCTGGTAAATCTTATCTTAACCAGTACAGGTCTTGTCTTATTTTTTGCTTGACCAGTTTTGGAACATTAACAATATGTACGTTTTCAGTTGCCAAGTTTTGCTTATTTGTTTTGTTTCTGTTACAGCAGAAAATTTTAGGTTTTCTATGTTCTGTATCTTCTAACTCTTCTGTCTTCTGAAACCATTCTTAAGAAGCCTCACATTCGCTCTTTTCTTCATTTCAGCCACTTTTCTTAATTTTTTATCTCCTCTTAATAGCTTCTTAAAGATTGTCTGTTTATTCCAGTCTTTTGTTTTTTGACTTTTTATATATTCCTCCAGTGTTACAGTTGTTTTAAACACCTCAGAATAAATTTGATTTTTTCCTATAAAGTGCTAGAAACCATCTCCAGCACCAAAGGTGATATCTGAACTTCTTGCTGAGCAGCAAGACTCCTCTTCATCAGTATTTTTTCTTTTCTTGTTGATTTCTTCTCAGATTTCTTGTTTTTAATACCTTTATTGACAATAACGCTTGACATACTTACATTTATATAAAAGTAATCAAATCAAATTAAGTTCACATATACAAGTGTTATTCATCACGTACATTTTTCCATGCTATCAGTAATCAAAGCAGTGTTACATAAATTGTTTAATTCCTACCTTCTCTTAAACCACATTCCTCATTTTTGCTGCATGTATTTTTCCTACAGTTTCCACTTTTTTTCTATGTAATTTACTCCTAGCCTTTGTTAAATATCCCACTTCCTGTTCTTTTACCTCAGTTAAAATATTCACCACTTCAAGTGTAGTTGGCTTAGACTTTATCTCCATTTTCTAGTAATTGCTTTTATGGGAACCACCACAATTAAACTTAACAAGGCCTTACTATGTGTAGGCAATTCAGATCATGTATCCCACCTCAACATTTTTTTTCCTTGGTTGCACTCATTTGCTTGCTCAGTATTCCTAAGTACTCTGGAGGGAATTTTAGAAGTCTGCCAACTCATTACACCTTGAGAACATATGCTGCTGTGTACCTCTTTCTTTCCCATTACACCTTCAACATTTGCCACCTACCCGAGGAAAAACTCTTGGGAGTCTGCTTGTCCTATGAAAGTATGTTCTAGATAGTGTTGCGTATTTGGGAGCCATACATATGTGTTCGTATTGTTTCTTTGTGAAGTGCTTCTCAAATATCTCTCCCTAATCTTTACTGACCTCCTGTGATCGATTCCTATAGTTATCATGCAATATTTTACATGCTCTACTAACCTTTTTTCAGAGGTGTCTTTTCTAGATTCAATTAAAAACTCAATCAGTGCATGTCTTAGTTTTCTCATTTCCCTTTCTCTTTGTCTGTACTCTGATAGCAATCCCTGATAGGGAAGGCAATCTCTAGCCTACAGTCAAACTGTCTTCTTGGCCTCTTCCCATTCTATTTTCTTTCCCTGCCTAATTATGTGTTCCCAATACCTTGGTTCTTTTGCCAGCTTCCTCCTCGTAAATTCTAGCCTCCTCTTGCTTATTCTCTGTATCCCTAATTGCAGTCATCCCTGTCGGCAGAATCTTCTTTCTCCATTCCCTTTTGGCTTGGTTTTACTTTTTTAAACGCCTTTATTAAATTACTACTTAAGACATGGGTAAACATACATTAACAGGAAAACCACAATAACATATTTCCATTTAAATACAATGTACATCACATATATTTTTTCCGCTACTGTCATCAGTCCAACACTACAAAAATTGCTGAATTTCTGCCTTTCCTTAAACCTTACTCCTCTTCCTGTACATTATTATACATGTACTGTTCCCACAGTTTTCATTTATTTCTAGTAATTTGCTCCTTCCCTTTCCTAAAGCTCCCTCTTCCAGTTCTCTCTCTCTCATTATATTCAGTACCGTAAATACAGTTGGTGTTAACTTTGATTTACATTTTCTAGTAATTGCTTTTTTGGCAGCCAACAGAATTGAACTTAATAAGGCCTTATGTCTAGGCAGTTTTGATCCTGTTTCCCAGCTTAAAAGAATAATTTCCTTAAAGCCATTTGCTATTTGCTCACCCAGTATTTCTGATGGAGTACTTCATAGGGAATTTTTAAAATCCACCAACTTGTTACACTATCAAAGCATATGTTTCCAATTACCTTTTTCTTCATCACACCTCCAACATTTGCTATATACCTGTGGAAAATTTCCTTGAGGTCATGGGGTATAAAACTACCTATGCAGACACTTCCAAGCAAAGATCCTAAACCTTCTGGATTTGGTTGCATACTTGGGTGCCATGCATATGTCCTCCTCTTGTTTTCTTGAAAACTGCTTTTCCAGTCTGTCTTCCTAATCCTTTCTTAACCTTCTATGATCCTTGTAGTTATCGTGCAGTTTTTTTATATGCCCTACTAATTCTCCTTTTAACAGCTGCTCCTGTTCTAGGTTCAACTAAAAACTCTACCAGAGCTGGTCTTCCACTTAAAATCCCAACATCCCTATCTATTTGAATATACTCTGAGATCAAGCCCCCTGGTAGGGAAAGCAGTTTTTAGCCTGCAATTCATATAACTTCTTGTCCTCATACCAGTCTATTACCTTTCCAGCTTGAGTTATTTGCTCCCAGTATCTTGATTCCTTTATCTGATTTGTCCAGTAAATTCTAGTCCTCTCTTGCCTGTTTTCTCTATCCCTTATTGCAGTTAGCTCTATCGGCAAAATCTCCTTTTCTCCATTCTTGTGTTGGCTTGGTTTTTACAATACTTTCTGCTACTTTACAAATATAATAATTTGTATGGTGGTGGTGGTTCTCTGTAAGGATCTGCATCCAAAATCCCACTCTCGCTTTCTTTCTTGAACTCCCCCCCCTTGGCTCTTCATCCCTTTCCACTTTGAATTATAACCTTTTGTTCATTATGATTATCCCTTTCATCTTTGAATTATAACCTTCTGCTTGTGGTATGTAGCCTTAGCTGTGTAGCTCTAAAATATCCCTTCAAAGCAGGTAAACCTAAACCACCGTGTTCTGTTGGAAGGATCCGCTTATCCCACTTGACCTTAGCCTTCTTTTTCTCCCAGATAAATTCCTTCAATTCTTTATTAATTATTGGCCCCAACTTTTCTTCTGGTTGATAAAAGTATGCTTTACTCACATACAAGACAAAAGGGACTAAACTGCTTGTATCTTATTATCCATATCTATAAATAAGAGTTTTAAGTTTCTTAATTTTGCATTATCTTTTAGTCTCTTCCCACATATCCCTTGCTGCCATAACAGAAGGCTTTTTAATCCATAATCCTAAATACTTTATTTTACCATGCCCTCATAAATGTGGGTAGATAATTTTTGCAGCTATAGCCTTTATTTTTATCTTCATTAATTTTATATCCCGAAAGGATTTGTAACTGCCTCAAAATGTGTCACAACACTGAGATGTCCTTTTTCTGGATTTATCTGCAAATCCAACTTTTCTTGATTACCATACCAGTTTTATCCTTATATTTGAGTCCCTTATTTTCTTTGCCAATGTCTCTGGGTTCATAGGTGTGTACTAGGCTAATGACCCCTGGAGACTTTACATGCCTAGCCCATAGGATTACCCTGACATCGTGCCACCCGACCTTAGTTCCCAGTGCCTCTGTCGAGTAGAGCCACTTGAGTGATCCCTGGGGTGAATTTTCTATTTCTCATCCACTCATCAAGATTTCTGTTGGAGGGTCAGTGAGGTGCTCTGTTTGACATGTATGTGAAGTCTATTCCATAGCATGGGCAGTGTCTGGGTTATGAACCTGTCCCTCCAGCTTGTTCTGTTGATTGTGGTAATGAGGTTGAAGTTTCTGGAGCGTGTGGTGCGGAGGGATTGGGATTTCTTTAGATGTAGCATTTCTAACAGAGCTGGGTCAGACATGGCTTTGCAAGTCAAGCAAAGATCGCCTCTAAGTAAGCGATATGAGACGGACAATAGTTGGAGTTTGAGTCTGTCCATATAGGACAAGTGTTTAAGGTCTAGGATTCTCTTTGTGAGGTACTTTTGTGGCCTCTCCAGTTGTTGTGGGTGTCTGTTGAGGTACATGCCAAATGGGGCATTGTACTCTGACTGGCCTAATGAAGGAAGAGTAGAGGGAGACAAATGATCTCTTTCTTCCTGGATGCAAAACCCTTAGTAATGAGATGTGCCACATAGAAGGACTTTCTGACCACAGTGACAATTTGGTGGTCAAAAGAGAGGTTGCTGTCAGCCTGAATTCCCAGATCTCTTATAACACCTTCTGTGTTCAGTGGTCTACCATCGATGTGGTAATTTATGGGAACTGGGTTTTTCCCAAAGGGGATGATTGCACATTTTTGGCATTGAGCTTAAGGCCATGGTTCTTCCACCAGTCGTTGGTCTCGGTGAAGCCTTTCTCTAGGATGTCAGCATCACTTGGGGAGTTAATAATAGCTCCCAACTTGCAATAGTCTGCAAACATTGTCAGCCAGAGTCCCTTTGTGTTGGCCTGGCTTCAGAGAAGTAGATACTACACAGGAGAGTACCCAGGTCCGAACCCTGTGGGACTCCACTCGTGACTGGTCAGCAGTCTGACTTAAGAACCCACAGTGTGAAAGTAGTTGACTCCATCTGTGAGCCAGTTTGCAACCCGCCTAGTGATATAGGGGTTGATGCCTAGCTTGGTGAGTTTTTCTATGATTCCTGAGTGGGGAATGGTATCAAAGGCCTTGACCAAATCAACGTAGGTTGTATGAACCACCTTGCCTTCATCCACAGCTCTGGTGACTGACTCAAGGAAGTCAACCAAGTTGAGCAGGCATGATTTACCCTTCACAAAACCAAACTGTGTGGGATCCAGAGCTTGGAGATTCATATATCTTTGTTTATTAGGTCCATGATGATGCGTTCCATAGCTTTGCATATCAGATTCATCAGGCTAATGGGGAGATGGTTCCCATGGTCTGTAGTCGTTCCTCCTTTGTGGAGAGGGATGGTTGTAGCAGTGCACCATTCGGTAGGGACAAAGCCTGAGGTGAGGCTGTGACTGAACGGGGCACACAGGTGCGGTGCCAGTTTACTCTGGAGTTCATGTAGAACACAGTCAGGGATATTATCAGGTCCCATAGAAGCTGTATTCTTGGCCTTGGACAGTGCTGTTTTAACCTGTGCAGCAGTAATACTGGGTGCCTGGCAATCTACTGGTATTGTGATTGGTCTTTTGGGGGGGTTAAGTTGGCACTGAATCTGTCAGTATACTGGCAATATCTGTTGGCAATGTATAGGAGATACCATTGTGCAGTAGCTCAGAACAAATCTGGGTATTGCCATGGAGATTATTTACATAACTATAGAAGGCCTTGCGGTTGTCTTTACTATCTGCTGTAATTCTGTTTTCATAGCTAGCTTTAGAGGATTTGATGAAGGATCTCAACTTTTTGTTGAGGCTTATAAGGGGCTTCATCTTATTCCACATCAGTTTCTTCCTTCTATTGTAGAGTTTGTTTATGGCAGTGGATCACCAGATTGGCTTCCTTTTTTGAAGGAGAGCATCTTGGTTCTATTAAGTGTGGCGAGATCCATGCATTTGTGTACGTATTCGTACATTGCATTGGTGTATGATTCAGCTGTCATGCAGCTGTTCTCCATTTGCATGGGTGCCGTGAAGTTAGCCACCTCTGTTTTTAGGATCCCAAAGTTAGCTTTGGAGAAGTTTTTCATGGTGGTTATCTTTGCAGCGGTGGGGGGTGGGAGGGATGTGGATTTCCAAGGTGATTAGTTTGTGGTCTGATCTAATCAGGGAGGACTTGACTATTGGTGTAGAGCAATGGTTGCCCATGTTAGTAATGACCAGGTCAAGGATGTTGCTACCTTTAGTGGGGGTAAGAAATAGCTGGTCCAGGGCATTGAAATTAATGAATTCCAGGAAATGTTGGGCAAGAGTATTGGTACATTAGTAGTTTTCCCAGTTAATGGAGGGGTAGTTGAAGTCGCCCAGTATGAGAGTGTTAGGTTGGACCCTAATATTCTCCAAGGTGCTTCGGAATGTGGAGTGCGAGTCTTGGGACATGGTTGGGGACCTATAGCAGGCTACGACTTGAATTGCTGTCTTGCCCAATGTTAACTGCACCTGAAGTATCTCTGATGCGTTATGTTGGGCTACCAGTCTGGAGGTGTGCGCATCTTTTATGAATATGGAAACACCACTGTCTTTGGAGCTTTGGTCCAAGTTCTGGGACCGAAAGGTGTTGAATGAGTTATAGCCTGGTAGTGCAGGGCTGCTTTCTGCTGCCTTGAACCAGGTCTCTGTTACAGCACAAATGTCGTTCTCCATTTTAAGGAGTGCTTTGAGCAAGTGCATTTTGAGATTTCAACTACTAGAGTTGAGCAGCATGACCCTTAGATTGCATTTGTTTGTAGCTGTTACGGTGGTAATTTCGTCTTTGGAAAACTCCCTAAAAAAGACACTATAGGGGTGTCAAGAGCCTTGCTCAGTATCCGGAAGCCCAGGGGTGACAGATGCAGGCCATCTCTGGCAAAGCATTGAGGTCTATCAATCATATCATCCCAGGCAGACGGATACTAGACCTAAAGTAAACTGGGTATAAAGCAAATAGAGGAAAGAGGACACCTCTTCCTGGTTACTCTGTTCAAATGCAGCTTACCTGAGAGGTGTCCTTTCACTTTAATTCTTGCATCCGACCCTTCCTGTATCCTTCTAATTAACCTTATTGTTGTATTGGGGAATGCAAATGCTTCCAATGCCCTATCGTAAAATCTCAGCTTACTCTGTCAAATGCTTTCTCTGCCTCAAGACCCACCAACATTGGAGGTGTTTTCTTGCATTCTGTTTCCCACTGGATCATCATTGTTCTGTTAAGGTTGTCAAATGTTTGCCTCCCCGCCACAAAACCACAATGCCCTTTAAAACTTTTTTTGTTTTTTAAA
>NW_025050394.1:0-14518 GCF_019279795.1 Protopterus annectens
CTTTGCTTTGTGTGTCTTCTTGCAAGGTTAAAATCGGCCAATATTTCAAAACAGTTTGTTCTACCTGCTCAGATTCCCTAGTAAATGTATATATAAAAGTGTTGTGTGAATCATACTTTTCTTCTTGTTCTTTTTGCTCTTTTTGTTCAACCATCTGCTGGCCAATACCCAATAATGGAAAATACTTGAGCTCCCTATTAGACATCACTTCTTTGGCCATTTTGTTTACCAAACATGATGGGTAACCCCTTTCCAGAAAAAGTTTTTTTTAAAAAGCTTATTTCCTTAAGAAATAACTCATCACTACTGGACATTCTAGAGGCCCAGATGAATTGTCATTTTATTATTTCCTTCTTCTGGTAAAAAGGGTGGCCACTTTCAAAATGCAGGTAAGAGTTTGAAAAAGTGGCCTTTCTGTAAATCTTGGATTGAAAACAACCCATAACATAATCTTTAAATAGTGTTAAATCCAAGTAACTAAGATTGTCATTACTTACATTGTATGCAAAAGAAAGGAATTGTATGGATGTGTTAATATATGCCATAAATTTCTTGAAATCATCTAAATCACCATTAGACACTAATAATATATTTAACATACCACCAGCACCACAGTATAAACACTAATAATATATTTAACATAACACCAGCATTACAGCATAGACAGCAATAATATATTTAACATACCACCAGCACCACAGCATAGACACTAATAATATATTTAGCATACCACCAGCACCCCAGAATAGGCACTAATAATATATTTAACATACCACCAGCACCACAGCTTAGACACTAATAATATATTTAACATACCAACAGCACCACAGTATAGACACTAATAATATATTTAACATATCACCAGCACCACAGTATAAACACTAATAATATATTTAACATACCACCAGCACTACAGCGTAGACAGCAATAATATATTTAACATACACCATTACCACAGCATAGACAGTAATAATATATTTAACATACCACCAGCACCACAGCATAGACAGTAATAATATATTTAACATACCACCAGCACCACAGCATCGACAGTAATAATATATTTAACATGCCACCAGCACCACAGCATAGACACTAATAATATATTTAACATACCACCAGCAGCACAGCATAGACAATAATAATATATTTAACATACCACCAGCACCACAGCATAGGCACTAATAATATATTTAACATACCACCAGCACCACAGCATAGACACTAATAATATATTTAACATACCACCAGCACCACAGCATAGACAGTAATAATATATTTAACATACCACCAGCACCACAGCATAGACAGTAATAATATATTTAACATACCACCAGCACCACAGCATCGACAATAATAATATATTTAACTTACCACCAGCACTACAGCATAGACAGCAATAATATATTTAACATACCACCAGCACCACAGCATAGACAGCAATAATATATTTAACATACCACCAGCACCACAGCATAGACAGTAATAATATATTTAACATACACTAGCACCACAGTGTAGACAGTAGTAATATATTTAACATACCACCAGAACCACAGCATAGACAGCAATAATATATTTAACATACCAACAGCATCACAGCATATACAGTAATAATATATTTACCATACCACCAGAACCACAGCATAGACAGTAATAATATATTTAACATACCACCAGCACCACAGTATAGACACTAATAATATATTTAACATACCACCAGCACCACAGTATAAACACTAATAATATATTTAACATAACACCAGCATTACAGCATAGACAGCAATAATATATTTAACATACACCAGCACCACAGCATAGACAGTAATAATATATTTAACATACCACCAGCACCACAGCATAGACAGTAATAATATATTTAACATACCACCAGCACCACAGCATCGACAGTAATAATATGTTTAACATACCACCAGCACCACAGCATAGACAGCAATAATATATTTAACATACCACCAGCACCAAAGCATAGACAGTAATAATATATTTAGCTTACCACCAGCACCACAGCATAGACAGTAATAATATATTTAGCATACCACCAGCACCACAGCATAGACAGTAATAATATATTTAGCATATCACCAGCACAACAGCATAGACAGTAATTATATATTTAACATACACCAGCACCAGAGGATAGGCAGTTTGTAATATATTTAACATACCACAAGCACCACACCATGGAAAGTAATAATATATTTAACATACCACCAGCATCACAGCACAGACAGTAATAATATATTTAACATACCATCAGAACCACAGCATAGACAGAAATAATATATTTAACATACCACCAGCACCACAGCATAGACAGTAATAATATATTTAACATACCACTACCACCACAGCATCAACAGTAATAATATATTTAACATACCACCAGCACCACAGCATAGACAGTAATTATATATTTAACATACCACCAGCACCACATCATAGACAGTAAAAATATAATTAACATACCACCAGCACCACAGCATAGACAGTAATTATATATTTAACATACCACCAGCACCACAGCATAGACAGTAATAATATATTTAACATACTGCCAGCACCACAGAATAGACAGTAAAAATATATTTAACATACCTACAGCACCACTGCATAGACAGCAGAAATATATTTAACCAACCACCAGCAGCACAGCATGCAGTAATAATATATTTAACATACCACCAGTACTACAGCATAGATATTAATATTATATTTAACAAACACCAGCACCACAGCAAAGGCAGTAATATTATATTTAACATGCACCAGCATCACAGCATTGACAGTAATATTATATTTAACATAACACCAGCACCATGGCATTGACAGTAATAATATGTTTAACATACCACCAGCACACAGCATAGAAAGTAATAATATATTTAACATACCACCAGCACCACAGCATTGACAGTAATAATATATTTAACATACCACCAGCACCACAGCATAGACACTAATAATATATTTAACATACCCCCAGCAGCACAGCATAGACACTAATGATATATTTAACATACCACCAGCACCACAGCATAGGCACTAATAATATATTTAACATACCAGCAGCACCACAGCATAGACAGTAATAATATATTTAATGTACCACCAGCACCACAGCATAGACAGCAATAATATATTTAACATACACCAGCACCACAGCATAGACAGTAATAATATATTTAACATACCACCAGCACCACAGCATGAACACTAATAATATATTTAACATACCACCAGCAACACAGCATAGACACTAATAATATATTTAACATACCACCAGCACCACAGCATAGACACTAATAATATATTTAACATAACACCAGCACCACAGCATAGGCACTAATACTATATTTAACATACCACCAGCACCACAGCATAGACAGTAATAATATATTTAACATACCACCAGCACCACAGCATAGACAGTAATAATATATTTAACATACCACCAGCACCACATCATAGACAATAAAAATATATTTAACATACCACCAGCACCACAACATAGACACTAAAATATATTTAACATACCACCAGCACCACAGCATAGACAGTAATAATATATTTAACATACTGCCAGCACAACAGAATAGGCAGTAATAATATATTTAACATACCACCAGCACCACAGCATAGACAGTAATAATATATTTAACATACCACAAGCACCACAGCATAGACAGCAAAAATATATTTAACAAACCACCAGCAGCACAGCATGCAGTAATAAAATATTTAACATACGACCAGCACCACAGCATAGACATTAATATTATATTTAACAAACACCAGCACCACAACAAAGGCAGTAATATTATATTTAACATACACCAGCATCACAGCATTGACAGTAATATTATATTTAACATACCACCAGCACCACAGCATTGACAGTAATAATATATTTAACACACCACCATCACCACAGCATAGACAGTAATAATATATTTAACATACCACCAGCACCACATCATAGATAGTAATAATATATTTAACATACCACCAGCACCACAGCATTGACAGTAATAATATATTTAACATACCACCAGCACCACAGCATAGACACTAATAATATATTTAACATACCACCAGTACCACAGCATAGACAGTAATACCATATTTAACATACCACCAGCACCACAGCATAGACACTAATAATATATTTAACATACCACCAGCACCACAGCATAGACAGTAATAATATATTTAACATACCACCAGCACCACAGCATAGACAGTAATAATATATTTAACATACACCAGCAACACAGCATAGACAGCAATAATATATTTAACATACACCAGCATCACAGCATAGACAGCAATAATATATTTAACATACCACCAGCACCACAGCATAGACAGTAATAATATATTTAACATACCACCAGCACCACAGCATAGGCACTAATATGATATTTAATATACCACCAGCACCACAGCATAGACACTAATAATATATTTAACATACCACCAGCACCACAGCATAGACAGTAATAATATATTTAACATACCACCAGCACCACAGCATAGACAGTAATAATATATTTAACATACCACCAGCACCACAGCATCAACAATAATAATATATTTAACTTACCACCAGCACTACAGCATAGACAGCAATAATATATTTAACATACCAACAGCACCACAGCATAGACAGTAATAATATATTTAACATACCACCAGCACACAGCATAGAAAGTAATAATATATTTAACATACCACCAGCACCACAGCATTGACAGTAATAATATATTTAACATACCACCAGCACCACAGCATAAACACTAATAATATATTTAGCATACCACCAGCACCACAGCATAGACACTAATAATATATTTAACATACCACCAGCACAACAGCATAGACACTAATAATATATTTAACATACCCCCAGCAGCACAGCATAGACACTAATGATATATTTAACATACAAACAGCACCACAGCATAGGCACTAATAATATATTTAACATACCACCAGCAACACAGCATAGACACTAATAATATATTTAACATACCACCAGCACCACAGCATAGACACTAATAATATATTTAACATACCACAAGCACACAGCATGGACACTAATAATATATTTAACATAACACCAGCACCACAGCATAGGCATTAATACTATATTTAACATACCACCAGCACCACAGCATAGACAGTAATAATATATTTAACAAACCATCAGCACCACAGCATAGACAATAATAATATATTTTACATACCACCAGCCCCACAGCATAGACAGTAATAATATATTTAACATACCACCAGCACCACAGCATAGACAGTAATAATATCTTAAACATACCACCAGCACCACAGCATTGACAATAATAATATATTTAACATACCACCAGCACCACAGCATAAACAGCGATAATATATTTAACATACACCAGCATCACAGCATAGACAGCAATAATATATTTAACATACCACCAGCAAAACAGCATAGACAGCAAAAATATATTTAACATACCACCAGCACCACAGCATACACAGTAATAATATATTTAACATACCACCAGCACCACAGTATAGACACTAATAATATATTTAACATACCACCAGCACCACAGTATAAACACTAATAATATATTTAACATACCACCAGCACTACAGCATAGACAGCAATAATATATTTATCATACACCATTACCACAGCATAGACAGTAATAATATATTTAACATACCACCAGCACCACAGCATTGACAGTAATAATATATTTAACATACCACCAGCACCACAGCATAAACACTAATAATATAATTAGCATACGACCAGCACCACAGCATAGACACTAATAATATATTTAACATACCACCAGCACAACAGCATAGACACTAATAATATATTTAACATACCCCCAACAGCACAGCATAGACACTAATGATATATTTAACATACAACCAGCACCACAGCATAGGCACTAATAATATATTTAACATATCACCAGCAACACAGCATAGACACTAATAATATATTTAACATACCACCAGCTCCACAGCATAGACACTAATAATATATTTAACATACCACAAGCACACAGCATAGACACTAATAATATATTTAACATAACACCAGCACCACAGCATAGGCATTAATACTATATTTAACATACCACCAGCACCACAGCATAGACAGTAATAATATATTTAACAAACCATCAGCACCACAGCAAAGACAATAATAATATATTTTACATAAAACCAGCCTCACAGCATAGACAGTAATAATATATTTAACATACCACCAGCACCACAGCATAGACAGCAATAATATCTTAAACATACAACCAGCACCACAGCATCGACAATAATAATATATTTAACATACCACCAGCACCACAGCATAAACAGCGATAATATATTTAACATACACCAGCATCACAGCATAGACAGCAATAATATATTTAACATACCACCAGCAAAACAGCATAGACAGCAAAAATATATTTAACATACCACCAGCACCACAACATACACAGTAATAATACATGTAACATACCACCAGCACCACAGTATAGACACTAATAAAATATTTAGCAAATGAAAAAGTACGGACTGACCGCAAACCGGATAAAAGAACAAACAATAGCTCAGAGCGTGTAATGCCACAATAAAGGCAAATAAAAAATTAGCGCTTTCTTTCACTTTATTTAAAACATGAACTTCTTCAGAAAAAGACAATAGACTCAATAATCATTTTTATAAAAAAGATACTCAAAAGGACATTTAATGTATTTTTATATTTGTAAATGGATGAATTATGACATCACATCCTGTATGGTACATTTAAAAGACAAGTGTTTGGGAGGGCACTTTGTCTTTTTCTGAAGAAGTTCACGTTTAAAATAAAGTGAAAGAAAGCGCTAATTTTTTATTTGCCTTTATTGTGGCATTACACGCTCTGAGCTATTGTTTGTTCTTTTATCCGGTTTGCGGTCAGTCCGTACTTTTTCATTTGCTAGTTTATAGCGATTTGCGTGCTATGTCTACAGAGGCTCCCTCCCAGGACAAGTTATTGAACCTAACCATCCATTCCACACCGGGGGCCGATCGTGCTGAAGAGCAGATGGCCAACAAGGATGTGGATGTAGAACTTCTACACACTATCACGAAGATAGTGTATAATTGTCTTCAAAATAACTCTACACGAGACAGTATTGAAAGAGTTAACAGGAGAGATGTGGAAGGCGCCTCACGTCATCCACAAGTGACGGTAGCTGCTAACCTTTCGGCAAACACCAACAATTTGGATAATAATGGAGACACGAGGATTTTATCCATTAATAACATCTGGGGTTACGTTTGTAAAGAGGTTAAAAATCCGTTTAAGGATGTAAAAAGCAGTTCAATGAACCGGACATTAAGTGAGTACAGTACTGACATTAATAATGTAAAATCCTGCAAAAAGCTTATTTTTGATCTGGAAAGACTAGTGTTTAAGTACGTTACACTAGAGTTAGAGATACAGTACTTAAATGAGTGTATTCAGCGTGGGGTTGTCCCACAAGGCCTGTGAACTGCTAAGTTTCCCAATTGTGTTGAACCTGGCGATACTCTGTCTAAAATGATAATCAAAGTGTACAATGATGCTGGTTTAGCAATGATGGGTATTCTAGTCAAACATTATGAAGTTGAAATTAACAAAGTAAAGTCGGGAATTAAGGAGTTGGATGAGTCTATTAAGAAGAATAGTTGTTTTCAAGAACTGGCTATGTTATACAATGGGATAGAGGCCAAGGTTGACAAACATCGGACTACTATCATTCTTAGAAAACAACATAAACTTGCAAGGGACATTAAGACTTATGATTCCAACAGCGCTTATATAAGTGTTGTAGCCCCTCCTAATAACATTACTAGTGTTCCATCAACAGTTATTCCTGTTGTTCCAGGGACTTCTAATAGAATGCCTGAGAGGCTTAGGCATTCTAATGGTGAATTGGTTGATGGCATTTCTCCAAACCCAGAAATGGATCCGGAGGGTATAAGGGACAAGGAACAACAACTACCTGGTGTCACTAATGTTACTTCTAGTAATGCTGACATCAATGTAGGGGCTGCGACTAGTTCTAGTTACGCCGAGGTCACGAGCCAGCAACATAGCCAGCCAAATGTCCCTTTTCACCAACAAAGGGTACAGGAGAAAAGGACTACAAGGTGGTACAATTCCACACAACAAAAAAGGAAAATGAAGGGCAAAAACAAAAAGAGATGGTAATTACATCTCACAAGGACCATGACTATACTGTGAATGTCATTAATTTAAGTGATGTAATCTTGTCTGAAAATGTATATAACATATTAACCAAAGGTTTCACTTTCATTCCACAAAATAGGGTGGTAATAAGTAGGCTGTTGGTTGATTTTAGGTTATATTTACGCAAATTGAATTTGAAGTATATTCTTAAGGATATTACTGATAGTAGGCCATCTAAGAATAATCTACCTACTAAACCTAGTACTTTCAACCCCCCGCTGATTAACACACTGCAAATCTTTCAGAGTTTATGTGAGAAAGAATTCAGAGAAATTCCTAACTCTGTTCAATATAATAATTTGAATACAAATGAAAATGATGCTATAAAAGAGTTATCAGATAACAGGGAAGTTAGAATCATGAAAGCAGATAAAGGGGGAAAGATTATAGTCATGAATACTACTGACTATAATAGGGGAATATTAGATATGTTAAAAGACACCGCGAATTACTGTCAAGTCACTATGGAATTTGTGAGAGTCAGTTTTAGAAAAATTGATGTCCTACTATTTGACATGTTTTGTCAGGGTGAAATTGAGAAAAGTGACTATGATTTCCTTCTTGTAGAGCATCCCCTTATGGCTTGCTTTTTTGGTATTCCCAAACTACAATATGGTTTGGAAGAATTATCCTTTAGACCAATAGTCTCAGCCAAGAATTCAAAAACTGAGAATATATCGATTTGGCTGGACAGTATTTTAAATCCAGTGGCACAGAAAGCCGAATTTTTTCTTAGGGATTCTTGGCAACTTCTTGAAATTTTGGGAAAAGTTTTGACAATAGAAAAGGATGTGAATTTTGCCACTTTGGACGTCAAGAGTTTATATACTTCCATCGATCAAGTGGAAGGGATAGAATTTATGAGAGATTATCTAGTACATAACACTGAGATGAGTGGTAATAGGGTTAATACCTTATGTTCCCTCATGGATATTATACTAGATAATAATTTTTTTCAAATTCAACAAAGTACTGTATAAGCAAACATCAGGAGTAGCGATGGGGGCTAGAGTAGCCCAGGCCTTTGCTAATATAGTGATGTCAAATTGGGAACAGAGATTCCTGAAACACCACCCAAGTTTTGAGAAAGTCCAAATGTACTTTAGGTACATAGATGATTTGTTTTTCTTATGGAAGGGTGAGTTATGGGAATTTAGTGACATGATTACTGATTTAAATAAGACTACGAGCTTTTTATATTTCAAATTGGGAAATTTTGGTAGAGACATTAATTTTTTAGATCTACATCTATATATAGATCAGTTCAACAACAAAATTTCAAGCAAGATTTTTAGGAAATCATGTTTCACTAATCAGTACCTCCACAAAGATAGCCTTCATCCCCAACACATGAAAAAAAGTGTAGTGAAGGGGCAGATGATTAGGTTAAGTAGACTGACTACAGATGATCAATTATATCAAGATGAATTAGTCATCCTGAGAAATATGTTTGTTCTAAGGGGTTACAACATAAATTGGATTAAAAAGCTAGAAAAAGAAGTGACAAGACTAAGGGAAGGTGTAGCTAAACCCATTTTGTTAGCTAACGACATATTAGTGGAACAACCCAGAATAGTACTACAAGAAAGTGAGATCTCTATCAGAGATAAGAAAGAGCAAGATTTGTACTCGTTCTATACAGCATTCCCACTCCCTATAGTGAATGAACTATGGGAGATTAAGAACATCATGGAAAAAAATTGGAGAATAATTTTGGGTAATAAGGACTTGGTAGACTGTCTAGGAATGAGACCAATATTCTCTTATAAAATGGTTAAGAACATTAAAATGATTTTGGACAAAGGAGATTTGTCATTACATCTTAGGACTAGAGAATTAATCACCAAAAAAGGCACTTTTGCCTGTACAAACTGTAGACAATGTAGGTTTTTAAGTAATACGTCCTTTGTTACTTTTAAGCATATAAAAAGAACTTTCTGGGCTCAAAAGTACTTTAATTGTCATAGTGATTATGTTGTTTATTTAGCTTCCTGTGTGTCCTGTGAATGTTATTATGTAGGTAAAACGATTCGAGCTTTAAGACGCAGAATCTATGAACATGTTTTGGCTATAAAAAACAAAGATAAAAATAATGCTTTAGCGAGACATGCTTTAGTATGTAGAGAATTTAAAAAGTTTGAATTTTTCATCCTGGATTTTGTAGAGAAAGGTTTATTCATGGGTGATGTTAATAACAGATTAGAACAGAAGGAAGCCCTCTGGCAATTATTATTGGGTGCTGATGAATTACCAGGTCTCAATGAAATGATTAATATTAAATGTTTTTTGCTATATAAGTAAAATGAGGGAGAGAGCATCTGTAGTTTGTATATAACATTTGTATTGATTTTTTGACACACTAAAATATGTTTTTTATATATTGCATTGGTTGACACTTATTAGTTGCATTCCATTTAGTGACTAAGGAAGGATTATTAGAAATTCCTTAGTAGTTTCATTTGGGTCCAATGTATTTTGTGTCATGTATTATTATGTAGTTTAGGCTTAATTTGTATATTATATATTGTGTCAATATCTATTTATATATAAGGCTACATATTTAAGCCTATACTGTTCTGGTTTTATATGGATGTATTTGTGTATATATATTTGCACACATGTCCATATTTATTTATTAAGGTTTATATATATGTGCACGCATACACACATAGTAATGTATTTTGTTCAAGTAAAACCTACACTAATAGTCATTTGTTGTATTTTTACCTTTGACTTATAAGTGTAGGTTAATAAGTGTATGACCAAGCACATTATATATTTTTATGTTTTATAAACCTTGTTTATTATTTTTAATATTTATATTATCAATAGACTCAATAATCATTTTTATAAAAAAGATACTCAAAAGGACATTTAATGTATTTTTATATTTGTAAATGGATGAATTATGACATCACATCCTGTATGGTACATTAAAAAGACAAGTGTTTGGGAGGGCACTTTGTCTTTTTCTGAAGAAGTTCACGTTTTAAATAAAGTGAAAGAAAGCGCTAATTTTTTATTTGCCTTTATTGTGGCATTACACGCTCTGAGCTATTGTTTGTACTAATAAAATATTTAACATACCACCAGCACCACAGTATTAAGACTAATAATATATTTAACATACCACCAGCACTACAGCATAGAAAGCAATAATATATTTAACATACACCATTACCACAGCATAGACAGTAATAATATATTTAACATACCACCAGCATCACAGCATAGACATTACTAATATATTTAACATACCACCAGCACCACAGCATCGACAGTAATAATATATTTAACATACCACCAGCACCACATAATAGACAGCAATAATATAATTAACATGCCACAAGTAACACAGCATAGACCGCAATAATATAAACAACATACCACCAGCACCACAGCATAGACAGTAATAATATATTTAACATACACCAGCACCACAGCATAGGCAGTATTAATATATTTAAGATACCACAAGCACCACAGCATGGACAGTAATAATATATTTAACATACCACCAGCATCACAGCACAGACAGTAATAATATATTTAACATACCATCAGAACCACAGCATAGACAGAAATAATATATTTAACATACCACCAGCACCACAGCATAGACAGTAATAATATATTTAACATACCACTACCACCACAGCATCAACAGTAATAATATATTTAACATACCACCAGCACCACATCATAGACAGTAAAAATATATTTAACATACCACCAGCACCACAGCATAGACAGTAATTATATATTTAACATACCACCAGCACCACAGCATAGACAGTAATACTATATTTAGCATACCACCAACACAACAGCATAGACAGTAATTATATATTTAACATACCACCAGCACCACAGCATAGACAGTAATAATATATTTAACATACTGCCAGCACAACAGAATAGACAGTAATAATATATTTAACATACCACCAGCACCACAGCATAGACAGCAAAAATATATTTAACAAACCACCAGCAGCACAGCATGCAGTAATAATATATTTAACATACCACCAGCACCACAGCATAGACATTAATATTATATTTAACAAACACCAGCACCACAGCAAAGGCAGTAATATTATATTTAACATACACCAGCATCACAGCATTGACAGTAATATTATATCTAACCTACCAACAGCACCACAGCATTGACAGTAATAATATGTTTAACATACTACCATCACCACATCATAGACAGTAATAAAATATTTAACATACCACCAGCACACAGCATAGAAATTAATAATATATTTAACATACCACCAGCACCACAGCATTGACAGTAATAATATATTTAACATACCACCAGCACCACAGCATAAACACTAATAATATATTTAACATACCAACAGCACCACAGAATAGACACTAATAATATATTTAACATACCCCCAGCAGCACAGCATAGACACTAATGATATATTTAACACAACACCAGCACCACAGCATAGGCACTAATAATATATTTAACATACCACCAGCACCACAGCATAGACAGTAATTATATATTTAATGTACCACCAGCACCACAGCATAGACAGCAATAATATATTTAACATACACCAGCACCACAGCATAGACAGTAATAATATATTTAACATACCACCAGCACCACAGCATGAACACTAATAATATATTTAACATACCACCAGCAACACAGCATAGACACTAATAATATATTTAACATACCACCAGCACCACAGCATAGGCATTAATAATATATTTAGCATACCACAAGCACCCAGCATATACACTCATAATGTATTTAACATAACACCAACACCACAGCATGGGCACTAATACTATATTTAACATACCATCAGCACCACAGCATAGACAGTAATAATATATTTAACAAACCATCAGCACCACAGCATAGACAGTAATAATATATTTAACATACCACCAGCACCACAGCATAGACAGTAATAATATATTAAACACCACCAGCACCACAGCATCGACAGTAATAATATATTTAACATACCACCAGCACCACAGCATAGACTGCAATAATATATTTAACCTACACCAGCACCACAGCATAAACAGCAATAATATATTTAACATACACCAGCATCACAGTATAGACAGCAAAAATATATTTAACATACCACCAGCAAAACAGCTTAGAGAGCAAAAATAAATTTATCATACCAACAGCACCACAACATACACAGTAATAATATATTTAACATACCACCAGCACCACAGCACAGAGAGTAATATTATATTTAACATAACACCATCACCACAGATTTGACAGTAATAATATATTTAACATACCACTAGCACCACAGCATAGACAGTAATATTATATTTAACATACCACCAGCACCACAGCATAGACAGTAATATCATATGTAACATACCACCAGCACCACAGCATTGACAGTAATAATATATTTAACATACCACCAGCACCACAGCATAGACAGTAATGATATATTTAAAATACCACCAGCACCACAGCATGGACAGTAATAATATATTTAACATACCACCAGCACCACAGCATACAAACTAATAATATATTTAACATACCACCAGCACCACAGTACGGACACTAATAATATATTTAACATACCACCAGCACCACAAAATAAACACTAATAATATACTTAACATGCCAGCAGCACCACAGCATAGATCTAATAATATATTTAACATACCACCAGCAGCACAGCATAGACACTAACAATGTATTTAAGAGACCACCACCACCACAGCATAGGCACTAATAATATATTTAACATACCACCAGCAGAACAGCATAGACAGTAATAATATATTTAACATACCACCAGCACCACAGCATAGACAGTAATAATATATTTAACATACACCAGCACCACAGCATAGACAGCAATAATATATTTAACATACATCGGCATCACAGCATAGACAGCAATAATATATTTAACATATCACCAGCACCGCAGCATAGACAGCAAACATATATTTAACATACCACCAGCACCACAGCATACACCATAATAATATTTTTAACATACCACCAGCACTACAGCATAGACAGTAATAATAAATTTAACATACCACCAGCACCACAGCCTTGACAGTAATAATATATTTAACATACCACCAGCACCACAACATAGACAGTAATAATATATTTAACATACCACCAGAACCACAGCATAACAAAAAAAAAATTTAAAA
>NW_025050395.1:0-13695 GCF_019279795.1 Protopterus annectens
TATGTAAAATGTAATGAAATAGCCCATTTATATTGAAGAAATGTGAGGTAACAAAAGAATAAAAAATGCCAGATGTGCCCATAGCTGAGCTACAGTTTAACAGGGTGAGTGCATCTGCCCGTACGTGAGCAGTGGTTTAACTGGTGCAAAATGAGTGCCTGCAGCTGAGCAGTGGTTTAACACACTGAATTTAAGTGCCCCTAGCTCAGCTGAGCGTAATATGCGTGCCGATAGCCAAATGAGGCTTAAACCAGCATACCCTGTTTGCGCAGAGCTGCGCACCACGCAAACAAGCTAACCGACGGGCAACGTTGAGCAAGCCGTATCAAAACTGCCTTTACACAGACACACCCCTAAGCTTGTCTAGACAGTCATAAAAAATAAAAAGTAGTGGCCAGGTTCGAACCCAGGATACTATACACCATAGACAAGGTACTGAACCACTAAGCCATGACAGCAGTAACTATAAATGCAATAATAGCTAATATATAGGAATGAATACAAACTGGAGCATGACAATGCAGGTTTAGTGAAGTTGATACAATTCCAAAATGGCCAATCACAGATATGTGCGGGAAAAACGGACTATATAAGTCCCATAGGTGGGAATACACAGCATAAACAATTGTAGAACTGAACTGCAGGCAGAATGACAAGAGTAGGAGAGGGTAGTTGCTTTTGAGCACAGAGGTGGGGCATTGAGGAGTCCAGGTACATGGTCTGGCTCCTAGTCCACAATCATGAGGCCCAACTCATGCAGGGCCAGGTCCTCTGGGGAGCATACAGGGCTGAGGCGTGGGACTGGTTGGCTCATGATCTCACCAGTGCCACAGGGATTCCATGGACTGGTGAGCAGGTCCGTCACCACCATGCGGACCTGAAGAGATGCAGGCAGGACCAACTGAACCTTTGGATCCAGGAGGCCCGGCAAATGCCCAACGCCCCAATACTGAGTAAGTTACATTTAATTATGTATGTAAGAAATTAAACTAGCTGATATTATGGAGATGTGTATTCCAATATTACTTCATTTATATTACGGCTGCAGGTGTCCGTTCTGTGAACCGTAAAGCCTATGGCGATAGGTTGGTGCGGTTGCACCACTAGGCAGGTCAGTAATCCACTACCAGTAACTGTAAAGAAATATAAAAGTATGACAGTCAGCAAAAGAGTGCAGTGTAGTCACTAAGGAATAAAATGTGCAAGTAACAGTGTGAAAGTGTCTGCAAGTATTGCTTGATTACAAAAGTGTGTTTCAGCCTGTAAGTTAAACCGAAAAATGAAAATGTCTGACATAAATTCTGAAATAAAAATGCCCCACCTGTAAGAAAATAGTACACTACCTGCAGCAGGCTGAAAAGTATAGCTGCAGAAGATGATGAAATCACATGTGTGAAATATATCCCTGTTGAAATACTGAAACATGACAGAAGTGAGACTGCTGGAAAGGATTGTAATAACTACAGGTAAAACATGTCAATAAAGCCTAGAAGTAAGTACCATCCTGAATAGTAAAATGAAAGCAAGTGAGAGAGTGTGAGAAAGTGTCATGAATCCAGCAATACAGTAGTAATAACCCATGAATAAAGTATACTGCAGTCAAGACAGAATGAAATGCATGTGAGAATCAAAACCAAACAGCAAAATCTGTTCAACGTGTTGCTGCATCTGGAATGTGTATCCCAAAATTTGGATATGTTGCTCTCAGTCTGCAATATGCAGATAGGATGATTGTCTGATATACCAAACATCCACACTTGTCTACAGCTATATTAAGCAAATGTAGCAGGATGATGTAGCTGAACAAAGCTAGATATGAATGTGTATGAAGAACAATAAAATGTATATTGATGTTGCAGTAACAGTCCTATCACCAAGTTGAAATAGTTATCATATAGGAAACTGTAGTTAGAACAGTAGTGTGTATATATCTGTAGCTATTAGAAATGTACAGCATATGTATTGGTATTTGAAGGTGTTAATATTATTTTCTTCACCCCACCCTATAACCACATATAACCCATTCCACGTGAAAATGGTATGTGCAATCACAATTAACACCCCTGGACCTTTGTCCTGTTGGGTCATATATATTTGCATGTCCGTTGATGCATCTGCCCTGTTCATACATCCAAACCTGATGGCCTATTGCCATCAATTAACCCTGCATGTTGTTGGACTGTGTATTGCTGTTCAAATTATGCATGTGTTATGCACGCTGTTCAGTGGTGTGAATATCTGGGTGTTTGGTTAATGGAATACTAATGCATGCTGTTACAACTAATTGTGAATGGTATTATGTCACTAACCCAAACTGTCATGACATAATGCAAAACATAGGATGACAGGGAAGGCGGGTTCCAGCTGACCCACCTCTCCCACCTCAGCTGGCGAGTGCACCTGGCACTAGTGCCGAGTCCGGACCCTCCTCTGGTGGCCCTGTGCCACCTGCAGGTGGAAGCGCTGCTGGGGATGGGGCTCGCCCCCCCCTCTGCAAGTGTGGCCGGAGGAGAACCACCACTCACCCTCCGTAGCGTCCGGACTGTGGTGCGTAGGGAGATTCGGGACTCTGTACTCGAGACCCTATGCCAGCTTGAGGCACGGGTGGCACAACTAACAGGCATGCCTGTTGCCCGGCCTACACAGCCCCCAGCACAACCCCGTCCTGGGCAGTGAAGGAACAGTGGCAACTGCCTACGGGTGGGGATATCAGTTCCACTGTTGCCATCTGTGGGCTCATGGACTCTGGATATCCAAACTTCCATTCCCGTCAATTGTGTAACCCCCACACATGTGTCATACACCTCCCCTGTAGGCATCTTGTTTGTCTTGTCTGTTTACCTACCCAACCTACCTCCCCAGCTGTACCGACTTCCTTCACCTGACATACCACTCTCACCTGAAAAAAAAAAAAAAACAAAGGGCACTCTGTACCCACAAAAAAATTATGCCCCATACATAGCTGCCCATTCCGCACACATGTCTGCTGGACATGGAATCTGTCAATTACAATTGGCTGGACAACAAGTATTATTGTTGTCCTGACACCTCTCTCAGGGGTGGAAGGTTTCAAATGTCACACCAAATTACATACATATGCACAGCTGTTGCTGATGAAGAAATGGGCAGCTATGGGCCTTACCTACATCCCTCCTGCAAATCCCAAGCTTGTTTCCCTACTGTCTTACCCTCTTTGTGACCCCCTTTTCACCACTTTCCTGTCTCCCCATTTTCATTTCTTTCAAAGAAAATAGCACGGGTGTGCGCTAGAGTAAGCACTGTTAAGCAGTTGTAAGCGGGTGTGCGCATATGTGCGTGGAGCTAAACGCCAGTGCGCGTGTGAGTTCGCTAAACCAGCGCTAACCCGGTTACAACTGCTTAAAAGTGCCTTAGTCACTTTGATTGACAGGTCCTGTACTCAGTTCAAAAGCAAAATAAAATCCCACTGTCAGTCCCGAACCCAGGACCTTAGAAACACTAGTCTGTATGACCTACCACTAAGCCATGACTCTTATACAAGAACATTATGCTAAAATAAATATAACATGTAATAGTAGGGATGAATGTAAAGAGAATATAGGATGTGTAGTACCCAAAGCATGTCTGTCAAAACTACTGGATTCCCACAATAGTACTGTGTGAACACAAACAGCCATGCTAGTTAGTAGCTTGTAGGTAATAATGTCAGTTAAAGTACATATATAAAGGTATGTATATGTACATATATATAAATATATATATATATATATATATATATATATATATATATATATATACATATATATATATATATATATATATATATATATATATATATATATATATATATATATATATATAGTTGTAGGAGTCATTGTGCATACACACTTACTACAGGGAACATGAGAGAGGAATGGAGAAATGTGAATCTACAACACAGCCTGAATCATGAGACAGATACTAACCTTTACACTCACAGAACACTGTCCACAGCATACCAGCATGGTCCCCGCCCTTACAATCTGAAAGGGCAACGCCTATCCCACATACCCTTTTATAGCACTGACCTGAAATCACAGTGAGAACTGCAATCAATACACAACTGGCTGTATGCAATTAGCAAATGCTGGCTTACAATTGGTGCAGAGGCCATCACATGGACCTATGCAGATACCTACAAAAGCATCCAGTACTAACACTCCACACATGCAATACATTCATTGCACTGTCTAGAAGCAGACAGAGGGAGAGAACAAAAAAAAAAAATTATACACTGTGACTCTGTGACCCTAAGCTGTCAGCAGTGACAGTAGCAGCAGCAAGCAGAAGCAGTGGTAACGCAACCAGCTGCGATAAACACAGGTAATGCAAAGTAGCAGGTTAATAGTGTGCATACTGTGAACCGTCCAAATGTGTCATAGGTCTGTATCTATAGGTATGTCCATGTGATATGTTGTGTGTACGTAGTTTCACCAAAAGGGGATGACCATACATTACATGTCAATCAGTCTTATGCCATGATCCTGGCAGTAGTTGTCTGTGCGTTGCCCCAGCAATGGCTGTAGTGACTGCTTTGAAAGGTCAGCCAGGTTCAAAAGGCAGGATCAGCCCATCATAAAGGCACACTGGCTGGGAACAAGTGTCTGCAGGTACCCGATATCACTGCATATGCATCCCATACTGCATAATTCCATAGCTTAGCAGACCAGGACGGTTATGCATATGATGTGGTAGTTCCCAGGGTCAGTCAAGGTGCCTACTTAGTGGTGTGGGACCACTGTCGCTGGATGCCACTGTCCAGGTACATATCCTGTAGTACGGCCAAGATAAATTATCAGTGTTATATGCGGTTGTATGTCCTCTTGGAGTGCAGGTAGCACACATCCAGGGATACCATGAGGTCACAGTGATGCTGTGTGTTCTGCTCTGCTGAGGGCAGCCCTCACCTGGACATGTGAGATGATAGGGAGGTTACATACAGCTGTGATAAATATTTCAACTGGTGGGGGAGAAGGAGGGGGGATACGTGCACCAAACCTATCTGCAAGACTGTTGCCAATATCCGTGTTTCCATGTGTTTGGTGAATGTTAAGTAGGTGTGTATTAACACAGAGCATATCTGAGGCATGTGGTCCATATGTGTAACATAACTGAAGAAGGCCTTGTGGTCATCCATAGTGTTTGTGGCCATTTCCCTCCCAGAGTAGGCCGTGGCCGTTGGTATGATGGACCGTAGCGTAGCACCAGTGCTGACCACAGATGCCTTCCCTTAATGTGAATGTGCTCTTTCCTGCAGTAGCCTCCTGCTATTGTTATACAATCTGCCTCTGTCTGGGGTCCACCGGACAGGATGCCTAACCTTTGTGCATAGGGTCTGTGTTAGAAATGTGTGTGCAAGTTCCATGCAATCTGTGGCATGTCCATGGTAAGCATTTGCAAAGGGGTCAGCAGTGTGGGTTGTGGCTTCCACTGGCCCAGTGTGCTGCATGGATACCATCTCAGTCCCAGCAAGTGAATAACTGTCTAATCACATATATATCAAAGTAGTCTACTGTGCTGGTGGTGGTGGTGGGATATGTATATCCAGGCTGAGTAACTTCTGTCCACATCACAGTAGTGGATGGCATCCCACATACAGTACCTTGGGATGAGCCCCCAGAGTGAGGTTGTGCATTGGACCTGTCAGTGTGTGCTGACCGATGGGGCATGCTACTATGTTGTGTGGAATGTGGCAGGTATTGTTGCACAGATGTTGGCTGAGCACTGATATCTGGCCATGTACCTGTGTATCCACCACGACACACACACATGCAACATATGGGAGTAGTAGTATATCACTACACATGAGTATCATGTATAGTATGTGTGCCATATATTGCTGACATAGTCTGCTGATATCCTGTTTGTGTTCTCTTCCAGGGAGATGGCGCGTCAGCGTAATCCCGCCTACTCTGTAGCGGAAGATGAGGAGATCCACCAGAGCCTGGTGCAGGAGTATGACATTCTGTTTTCCCGCACCAGTCAGAATCAGCAGGAGAGGGCTGCACTGTGGCAAGACCTTGTCCGTAGGGTAAATGATATTGGCATGCATAACAGGACATATGAGCAGGTACGACATCACTGCAGTGATTTAATCCGAAGTGTCCGTCAGCGTGCATCAGATATCCACAGGAAACAGGTTGCCACAGGAGGTGGGGTGGCCACACATCCCCCCCTCACCAGACTGGAGGGGCTACTCCTAAGTGTTGTGGCTCCAGCCCCAGAACAGCAACAGCAGTACACCTGCATTATGATGGAGGCTGGTTTCACATAGCAGCACGACATGGAGCATGCAGGTAATATGCCATATGTACACTTGACTGTTCTGTACACTGTATCATATGCAATATCAATGGCACAGTTGTGCCCACTGACATTAATCTCATCATTTCTGCAGGTCCCTCCGGGGTTACAGCAAGGCAGGCCATCCATGCTGGTGAGTGTGTTTAACATAACCTATAATAGTCCTGATAATGCTAGTAACAGTAGTGTAACTCAGTAGTGCTCTGTGTGTATACTGCGGGGTGTGCATGTGTGCAGGTGTGCCTGTGCCCATGTGTGCATGTGTGCAGGTGTGCCTGTGTCCACGTGTGCATGTGTGCCTGTGTCCACGTGTGCATGTGTGCATGTGTGCATGTGTACACGTGACCACGTGTGCATGTGTCCATGTGTGCATGTGACCACGTGTGCATGTGTGCATGTGTCCATGTGTGCATGTGTCCACTTGTGCATGTGTGCATGTGTGCCTGTGTGCATGTGTGCCTGTGTGCCTGCGTGCATGTGTCCACATGTGCATGTCTGCATGTGTGCCTGTGTCCATGTGTGCATGTGTGCCTGTGTCCATGTATGCATGTGTGCATGTGTCCATGTGTGCATGTGTGCATGTGTGTAGAAGTGCATCACTGGTAAAAATGTCTGGAGACTCTAAACTGTGTTTCCTGTCTTCCTCCCACAGGTTCTGGTGCTGCTCTGGTCTCCTGCAGCAGGGAACCTGAATCTTGTGCCACGGGTACTGGTAATGATGATATTTGTGTAATGGTACAGGAAGGTGTGTCAGGGTCCGCCATTGGTCAGCCAATTAACAGTACACAGCTGTCAACCCCATCATTGCGCACAGTCATCCTGCCAGTACATCGTTTGCCACCATTGTCCCTAGGTGATGGACAGGATACAGTGGGCATAGACCAGGGTAATGTGGTACCTGTGGCACATGCATCCCCACAAAGCAGCCATGGGCAGGGTCCTCCGATGGTACAACACAGACAGCTGCCCATGGGTTCTCGTGGGAGCATCCGTGGGTGTACTGCCTCTGGCTGACGTGCCCAAAGAGGTCTGTCAACCTCAGCTATGTTTCGGACTGTCATGCAGGCACAGTAGTGTATGGGAAGGTACACCAGACAGGGTCTGAGGGAGCTGAGAGCATGTCGCACAGCCATGACAGACAGTATGCATGACATTGCGGATGCTATCTATAATTTCACCGATGTCATAGACAGACGTTGTGGGGACATATTACAGCAGTTCCACAACCAGACGTCCATGAGCCAGGGCAATGGTGGGTGATTGCGGTGTCGACGTGGCCGTATGCCGGCAACAGCAGCAGCTGGCAGTCGGCGCAGATGACAACAGGCTTGCGCATGCCCCCATAGTGCCAGCAGCTCCAGCAATGCTGGGTCTGTGCTGTCATCGGAACGCCCAAGGAGACCACGTGCACGTGGCTTTGGACAGTCCCAACAGGGACCTGTGTCCAGTCAACACACTCTCACTTCTGATGACAGTACCCAGTCTGGCTTAGTACTGGATATGGTCTGTAGCACCCCTGCCAGGCACAGGTACCGTGTCCATGCCCACAGACACTGATCTGTATGACCTGTCAGGTGCAGTCTGTGGCTGTCCACAAACCCCTGTATATGGCAGGCATGAGGTGGAACTGTGTGCGTGCATACACACATGTGAAATGTTAACACCTAGGGCGACCACATACACGCACACACTGCACCAACACTGCCCCACCCTGTACTGCTGCCCCTCACCAACACACATACACACACATGTCAATTGGTGGCATCAGTGGCTGACTCAGGCATACCTAATCCACACCCTGTGCATATGATGACACTGTGCCACCTCCTGCAATCTCTAACATCATTGCGGGAACAGGTAAACACGTTGCTGATGCACAGGGTGACTACATAGAAGTGTATTAGTAGTATCATGTTGGTAACAGTACAGTGTGCTTCTATGACTGTGTGTATATCCTAGCATGCCTGCTGCAGTAAATGTATGAATGTCCTGAATTGTTATCTGCACCCATAGTACATACCAAAGTGTAACAGCTGCACATAATTGCATGCCGGTGGTAAGGTTGTCAACAGATAGCCGCATACATGGGTAGCACAAGGGGAAAGCTAATGCAAGTAGTGATATGCAATGGTGGACCTGTACAGTAATGGTGTCAAGTTGCCCACAACGACTATGCAATGTGGATGTTCGCGCATGTAGATATGTGTGCAGTACCAATGTAATCCAAATCACAAATAACTATGACATAATATCAGTTCTACCATGGGCATCTGTGCTGTGTATTCCTGGGTACATGTTGATAGTGCCTACATATTTGCATTGTTACTTACTGTTATTGTTACCCCTTTTTTGTTGTACAATGCACTACTTCCAGCCCTGTTTACTGTAGCTTTGTTTGCATGCATGTTCGCTTGGGGTTCCCTGGAACACTGCTTACACCTGCAATGCAGAGTTACAGTGCTTCTGTAGACTCCTAGTGACATCTGCATAGCGTACGATACGTATGTCAACTTTACACATGACAGAATGTCACTGTCTGTCCTGTATGCATGTACGTTGCCTGTGACACATTGCACATGTCTTATCTGGCATTTACCCACGTGTGCAGTCATATATGCCAGTGCTATGAAACAGTAGCGGTACACCCACACATACACACCTTCAATATGTTGTTCCCCATTGGCCCTATGTGTTGGTACTCACCATGGCAATCACACTACTAGGGTAGCATGTGCAAAGGTAACCTGTGAATCACCTCTATGGTCCAGTTGTGGTTTATGTGAGTCATGTGGCAATGTCACAGCTGCCACATGTATGCAGTCAGCCATCACCCTTGGCCAGGAACGTACAACACATGTGTGGGATGCCACCACAGAGCCAATCTGAGGACTGGGCTCTCTAAACCCAGTAATGCCATACCCTGTTAGGTGGCATGTCATATATACTACATCCTGGACAAACTTCAACCCCAATCCCTGCTGCTACTATTGATAAAATCCCTGAAGATGTTTCTGATAGTTTTGACCAATTCTTTACTGAGACATTTCAAGCCCTAGCTAGCCATCTACCTCCTAGCTCCCCTGGTCCTGAAAGTAGCACCCGTAGAAACCTACTTGCGTTCAGCTGCCGACCAGTCGCCACTTCACTTCTCCGTACCTTGATTGAAACAGTGAAACCCACTACACTTTCTGCTGATCAACTCCCTGCCAAGTACCTATCAAAATCAGATGATGCTATTGCTTACCCCGTCACAAAAGTAATCAAACGAACCATGGTAGAATCTAAATTTCCCACCATCTGGAAAATATCCTATGTAATCCCACTTCACAAAGGAGGCAGCTCTACTGAATTCTCCAATTATAGGCCAATAGCTATACTCTCTCCACTTGCAAAGATTATGGAAACTTTATTCATAGACAATTCATGCACCATCTAATCCAAAATCGCCTTATGGCAGACACTCAGCATGTCTTCCATCCTCATCACAGCACTACTTCAAGCCTCCTAGCCTTTACTAACACCATAAACCATACTTGCAACACTAATTATATATCCTCAGCCCTCTTTTTGGATCTTTCAAATACGATATGGTTGATCACCAACTTGTAATACACACCCTGCAAACATTCTGTCTAGATACTGGAGCCTTCCAATGGTTTCAATCCTACCTGCATGGTCGACAGCAGGCTGGCCTCTGGCAGAACAAACTCTCTAACCTTCTACCTAACACCCTCAGAGTACCACAAGGCTCTATACTAGGGCCCTTGCTGTTCTCCATCTTCATTAACGACCTTTATACTGTCATCCCAAAAGTCAGCTGTATCCAATATGCTGAAGACTCTACTCAGATCTGCTCAGCCACATCTCCAGTAGAGTTATGGTCAGCTACCCAGACCACCTTTAATACAATAGAAAACTGGCTTTCTGAACATCGTCTGATCCTAAATCCCAAATAAACTAAACTGCTGTAATTTCACCAACACATAGGTCTACCGCTTTCACCTTTACCATAACATCAACTGATGGCACAATAATCACCCCGACCCATCTACTAAACTATTAGGTGTCATCATAGACAATAATCTCAAATGTGACCTACATGTTAACCAAATTATCAAAGCCATCAATAAAAAACTAGGGTCACTTTACAGAATAAAAGCCTTCCTAGCACCTCCAGCTAAAGGTGCCCTAGCTCGCTCACACCTTCTTTCAACCATTCTGTAGGCATCCCCTCTACTCTCGAATATGAACAAAACTGTCCTTAACAAACACTCAATTTGCTACAACCACATTGCCAGGTTTGCCACTGGGCTGCCTTTTAGGACACATCATTGCATCAATCTAAATCAGCTTGGTTGGCTTGCAATACCCAGCCTAATACAGTATAACCAACTGATTATGGCCTATAAAATCCTCTATAATCCGGACAATACTCCTGCACTTCAAATATTATCACCCCCTATAACAATCCTAGACCGCTTCAATCCTCTAACAAACTACTAATTCAGACTAGCAAATTTAATGACACAGCCGGTAATTCTCTCTTTGCAAACTCTGTAAGTAGATCCTGGAACTCACTTCCAGCTGATATTACCTTACTTTTCACCTTAGGTCAATTTAACACTAGACTCAAACAACATTTGTCACTTAACTGGCTATGTCAATGTATCAAGCCTGGCTAACTCGAATGTGTAAAATCTGTTAACCAGTTTGCTGTGTAATTTAATTTAATCCTGACTTGTGCTCAGGACTAACATTAACCTGTGGAACATGTTTAACTTGCTTACTTATGTAATCTCTGTAAATAATCTGTTTGTAATATGTAATGCTGGTATTATGTAATGCTGTATCTGCTTACCCTTGTAGCTTTTCTCCCGGCCTCCCTGAAATGGACATGCATCCAGTCGGACTATCCCGGTCAACAAATGTAGGATAAATAAATAAATAAATAAAATATATTACAGTGACTACAATACAAGTCAGACATTGACACGCACTGACAGCATGCTGAACACACTGGGGCATACGTGGGGACTCAGAATAGCATCCTGCCTGAGCATCACACACCTCCGCAGCTGGCACACAGGCATATCTTCCATCGGAACAGAGCACATGCCACACATGGCACACACATCCATTGTGCCACACACTCACAGCCTGTAGGGCTACACAACACACCTGCTACAGACGTGTCAGGGACCTGTCTTGGGTGCTGCACTGGGGTCCCGCTCAACAGGCTGTATCTGGTGAAGGTCACAGTGATATGCCTCAGGGGCACTATGGTCCACCACAGAACACATGCATACAGGTCAGACAGAGGCATGGACACATATGACTCACTCATTGACCATGCCAGTATGGCTGACCTGAGACATACCTCCCTGGACTACATGCTAGGGAACATAGAATGGATCTCTCAGCATGTGGCACAGGCCAGTATGAGCCTGATCTTGGTTGCCAACATACCCTCACCAGGTATGCTACCACTATATGTGGGAAAGGTGTTGTATGTCTACATTATGCTCAGTCTCCACTGTCATTCATAGGGTATCTGCTGGCTGTCAACGTGTGCTTACATGCTAGGGAAGCCACAATGATGTGCAAGGGTCATCTTGCACGTGACACCCATGGCCCGATGTATAATGGCAAAGCTCCTTGGTACACACATACTGCCTTATGCTGCAGGACATGGTTTACATAGCCACCTCCATGGGTGTCACACAGGTTAGGACACTAACAGTGCTGATACACAACAACAGCAGTGTACACCAGAAGATGCATGCACCAGACACTGTCCTCAGCACGGTGAACTGCAATGTCTGTGCAGTACCAAATTCCTGATTCATGGCTCACAGGTGTTACCCATCACTGACAGGTTATGCCCCATACCATGCCTGTCGTCCCCTACACATGTAACACACATGGACAGGGGGGTGGTATCCCAATGTAAAACAGATACACACACCTCCAGGTTGTTGGCACAGCACAAAGCATCAGGGCCTAATCATGTGCAGCTAACAGTGTGTCGGACTGCCATCTGGTTCATAGCCTGGCACACACAACCCTCCCATACACAGGAAGACCACCTATCCTCCATAACAACACTGGCAATATGACAGTCTCAAGAGCTGTGTTTATATGGCTGGACTGCATCCAGTCAAACATTGTGCATGAGCATTACTGTAGCTACAACACACTAGTTGAAGGCTTCACAGCATGTGGTCACTGAATTGCAGTGGAATGACATGTTACCACTACCACAACAGGTGGGAACATGCAGCACCTGTACATCGGCTACATGTACACTATATGGCCCAGACCAGATGTGTATCCCCTGCTGTAGGTATTTTACCATATACACCCACACTGTATAGAGACATACCATGTGCGGACCCTGCACAGTAAGACACAGTCATATTGGTATACATTGCAAATACCATTTATCCACTCGAGGCATGTGTCAGACATGGTAACTACTGCAGGTCACAGGTATTTATGTGTATGTGTCACACACATACATCATGTGTGCAATGCCATTGCTGGTTTAGGCAATGGCATGCATTGTTATGTACAAAGACCCATACAAGGTCATACTGTGTGACACAACTGCACGTGGCAGTTGTGGGTTACCAAAACATACCGATCTGTACTCTGACAATGGTAATAGACACAGTAGCAGAGCGCACTATTGGCATTACTAGCCAACTAGCCCTGTTTGGCTGTGCTGATAGTGTGGTGACATCCCCTGTGTTTACTGGGGGAATATGCAGCATCTGGTGTATTGTAGTATTTGCCAAAAGGATCTGTTCTCTCACACTTGCATTTATACACACCCTACTACCCCCACACACACTTGTCATTTTCAGGATTTATTCCTCTACCTAACTAAGTCATGACACGTGAGAGAGATGCATTAGCAAAGCACACTATTCGGATTACTAGATAGTTCCTCTTCTCTGGCTCTACTTATAGGGTGCTGACATCAGTATTTTGAAAGGGTAATGTGCATCAGGTAGTGTGATCTCCTGATTGCCAAAACTAACATGTTTTTAATACGGAAATGCACATACACAAACTCCCCACATCCAAACACACACATATGCCATTTACAGGTTTCAAACTCCTACCTAATTACATTACGACACTCAGGAGAGACGCATTAACAGAGTGCGCTATTCGCATTACTGGGTGGTTTCCCTTCTCCTGCTGTACTTATAGGGTGCTGACATCATCAGTGTGTAGAAAGGGGAATGTGCATCCTGTAGTGTATTCTCCTAGTTGGCAAAAGGGATACTTCCTTCAAACAGTCTTGAACACACACTAACCCCCTCCACACATACTGAACATGTACAGGATTCAAACCCTCTTTTTCCT
>NW_025050396.1:0-8470 GCF_019279795.1 Protopterus annectens
TGGGTTTTGATGTAACACAAAATGCCAAATTTAAAATTTTTTTATGTGGATCCAAAAAAAATTTGCTATTTACTCCTTAAAAAAATTTTTTTTTACTGTTGTGGAGCTTTTTTGGTTTAAAAAAAAATTTGGAAATGTATCCCTTGGATAGGGGGCCCGTTCCCAAAAAAAAAATTTATAAAATTTAAATTTGTTTTATTTGCAAAAGTGTAAAGGTATCCAACTAAAGCCATGATTTCCCTTTTTTCAGAAATGCAACAAAATTAATTAATGGAAATTTAAAATTTTGTTTTTAAAGCTTATTTAAATAATATTGTTTTTTTTTTTTTGGTTTTTGGGCTTTTTTTCCTCCGTAATTTATGGGGTTTAAAAAATTAAAAAAATAAAAAAAATTAAAAAAAAAATAAAAGGGAAGGGAAAGGTATCAGGATATTAAAGCCCGCAAAATGGTATCCTTTGTTGAGACATTGATGGCCTGGTAAATCTTATGGGAATTTTAAAAAAAATATTTTATAATTATTTTATAATAATGATAATTTTTTGGGGTTTTTTTGTGTGTTTTTTTTGTTATTTATTTTTTTACCCAAAAAAATTTTTTATTTTTTTTTATTTTATTTAAAAATATTTAAGGGATCCCGTATTTTTAAAATTCCGTTTGGGTTTACTTTAATTTTGGGGGGAAAGGTTATGGTTTGTGGGGATAGGGTTTTTTTTGGGGGGGGAAATTTAAAATTAAAATAAATTTAAAATATTAAAATAATTTAAAATTTTAAAATTTTTTGTGGGGTTTTTTTGTGTGGTTTGTGTGGTTTGGAAAAATTTTTAAAATTTTTTAAAAATTTTAAAAAATAATTTTAAATTTAAATTTTTTATTATTATTTTTATTGGGTTTTGTTTGGTTTTTTGGTGGTGGGTTATAAAAATTAATTAAATAAATATAATTAATATAAATTAAAATTAAAATAAGGGGTTTAAACCATCTGGAAATGGTTTGGAATCAAATCTGTGAACAACCTTTTCCGTTGGTTTGGGGATGCCCCAAAAAGTATTTTTGGGTTTCCTTCCTTTAAAACCAATTATATATTTGGAGGTTAACAATTTTTGTTTTTTTTATTAAAAAAAGTTTTTGGTGGTTTTGTTGGGTTTTTGTTTGTTTGTTTTTTTTTTTTTTATTTTTTTTTTTTTTTTTTTTTATATAAATCAATTTATATATATATATATTTTTTTTTTTTTTTACTTTTTAGTTTTGGTTTTTTTTTTTTTTAAACAAAAAATTTTTTAAAAAATTAATTAAAAATATAAAATAAATATAACATTTTTTGGTTGTGAAATTTCCCGAATGTTTAGGAAATTTTGTGAAAATTTAAAATTTTGGGTTTTGCCTTTTAAATGTCCTTGGTTTTTCTTTCCCCCTGGGGGATAATTTAGGTTAAAATTTTTTTAGTTTTTATTAAAAAAATTTTATTTGTTTTGGGGGTTTTTGGGGGTGGGTGGTTTGATTTAATTATTTTGGTGTGTGGTGGGTTTTTGGGGGGGGAAAAATTTTTAAAAAATTTGGGGTGTGGTTTGTTGGGGGTGTAACATAAAAATTAAAATTAAAAAAATAAATTTTTAATTTTTAATATTCTTGGGGGGGGGGGTTTTTTTGGGGGGGGGGGATTATTAATTTTTCACGGAAAATGGCATTTTTTGAAACAAAAAAAAAGTGTTATGCGGATAAAATTATTCCTTCATTTCATTGGGAAAAATTTTGTATTTGATTTTTCCGAATTGAAAAAATTAAGATTGAATAATTGGCCCAAGGGGGGAAATTAAAAAAAAATTTGGGAATGTTTTTGACTGTTATCATAAAACAATTCGATAAGGTGCTACAACAGGGGGAACATCAGTTAATTTCTTTTAAGAATGGAAAAAATATAAGGATGTGAAAGTATGTAAAAAAGTCCCCCTATTAAATAATTGTTAAAAAAGTTGCTCGGGCCACTAAAGGAAAAAAATCAAGGTTTTTATGCCGTTAAATTTTAAATTAAAAATTATAAAAAGGAGGGGTATTGCAGAAAAAAGCAACATTCAAATGGTTTAAACAAAATTTTTTTTTGTGGAAAACCCAAAAATTTTTATTTTTTTAGAAAAAAATGGGTTTAAAAGTTTTGAAAGGGACTGATTTGGAGACAAATTTTTTAAAAAAATTGAAATTAGTATGTTCCTTGGTATGGTTTACCCCGTTTCCCAAAAACCCTGGCTTTTATTGATTAAAAACCTTCTTTCTAAGTACAAATTTGAATGGTTAAGATTAAATTTCCTTTTACGAAAAGAAAAATGAATTTTTGTGATATCTGTAAAATATGTTTTTTGTTTATTATAAATAATATTTTTTTTTTATTTTTTTATTTTTTGTTGTGGTGTTGTTGGTGGGTCAAAAATGTAAAATAAAAACAAAAAAATAAAATAAAAAATAATGTTAATATCAAAAAATATAATATATATAGATAATAAAAATTTTATTTTTAGAAGTCCATCGGAAATCCAAAAAATAAAAAGTAAAAAAAGTTTTTTTGAGGGTGAGTTTTTGAAATAAGATAGGAAGCCTTCCTTTTTTGGGGTTTTTCCAACAAGGCTTTCCCCCCGTTTTAAGTTTTTTTAAACTGGGGGCCCCCAAAAAGGGGTTTGGGTGGGCTTGGTTTTTTTTTTATGTTGCTTTGAAGGTTCCCAAAAAGTGTTTATAAAAGGGTTCTCTTTCTTTAACCGGGTGGGCTTTGAAAGGTTACCCGGTTTGTATTTTTGGGGGTTTTTTGGGTGTTTTTTTTTTTTTTTTTTTTTTTATTTATATTTTTTTTTTTTTTAGTTTTTTTATTTTTATTATATATAATATAAATTTTATATATATTATTAAAATTTTTTTCTTTTAAAATTTTTTATTATTTTAATTTTAAATTTTAAAAAAAATTTTTTTAAATTCAGGGTTACCCGGGATATCTCCTTTTTTTAACTAAAAACGGCTAAACAGAGGCCCCAAAATGGCAGAATGGGAAAATGGGGGAAGTCAAGTTCCGTGGGACACCTACCAAAAAGGGCCCCTTTGGGCGTAAGGGTCAGGCCATACGAGAAAAAAACTTTCAACAAAATGGGTGGAACAATTATCCCTTTTCTTTGGTATGTAAAAATAGTGTTGGGGTTTTTTTTGTGGGTGGGTATGTTTGGGGTTAAAATTTTTTTTATTATATATATAATATTTTTTTTTTTTTTTTTTTTTTGTTTGGGTTTTTGGTTTTGTTGGTTTATTTGTGATAAAATTTTTTTAAAAAAAAATTTTTAAAATTTTTAAATAAATTTTATAAATAATTTTTAGGGTTCCACCTGGGATATTTTTTTTAACTTTTAAAAAAACAAAAATCAGTAAAAGGGGGTGAACCAAACTGGGGGAAAACTAATGTGAGGACTCCTAAAATGGGGCAAAAGGGGGAGAATGCCTAAAAATTTAATAAATAGGTGTGTGGGTTTTGTGTGGTTTGGTGTGTGTGTTTTTAAATTTTTCCTTTAAAAATTATATATTTATTAAAATGTTTTTTTGTATTTTTTATTTTGTGGTGGTTTTGGGGGGGGTTTGTGGTGGGACAGGGGTTTTTTTTTTTTAAAAAATTAAAAAAAAATTTAAAATATTAAAATAAATTTTAAAATTAAATATTTAAATTCCTCCTGGGGTTTCCTTTTTTTTATTTTTGTTCCAAACCCTTTCAAAAAGGGGGAATGTGGAAACAGGGTTTTTATAAAAATATGGGGGGGTGTGGTGGGTGTGATTTAAAAAATTTTGGGGTGTGGTGTTTTAAAAAAAATTTTTTTTTTAAAAATATATTTGGGGTTTTTTTTTTGGTATCCCTATTTTTAAAATTTTTTTTATTATTTATATTAAATATATTGTGTGTGTGTGTTGTGTGTGGGGTTGTTTGTTTGTGGGTTTTTTGTTTTTAATATAAAAATATAAAATTAAAAAAATAATTAAAAATTTTTTAAAATTATTGGGCCCCCCCGACTCCTTTTTTTTTTAAAAAAAAAAAAAAAATTGCCTTGGAGAGGGGAAATAACATAGCAAGTTAATTGAACATTAAAATGAAAAAAGGGGAAAATCTGCCCAAAAGTGAAAACTTTGGAATAAATGTGAAAATTATTTGGGGGTTTTTTTAAAAAAAAAGTATTAAAAACCCCCCCCAAAATTTAAAGTTTTAACAAGTTTTTTTTAGATTTTTTTAAAAAAAAAAAGGTTTGTGTGTGTTTTTTTGGGTTTGGGGTTTTTTTTGGGGGTGATTATAATAACAAAATTAAAGTGTGGGGGTGTTTTTATTATAAAATATTTATTTATTTAAAATGTGGTTTGTTTGGGTGTGGTTTTTTGTGAACATAATTAAATTAAAATAATAATATTAAATATATTAAAATTAAAATAATGTTTGTTTTTTGGTTTTTTTCGATTAATTTTTCTCTTAAATAATTTGCATTTCTATCAAAAAAAAAAAAATGCCATTGGGTCTAAATTTACCCTTTTTAATTTATGTGGGGAATTGTTTTTGCTTTTTGAATTTTCCAAATTAAATTAAAAATTGGTGGGGGGTTAAAAAACCGGGGGAAAGAAAAAACATGTTTTCATGACTTTTGTTTTACAAAATTACAAAAAAATAATTGATGTTAATTTTTTGTTGAGAAAATGGGAAAAAAATAAAGGGTGGAAAGATGTAAACCAAAAACATTGGCAAGTAATTTTGGGGAAAAGGTTAAATGAAAAAAAAAGTTTTAAAGGAAAAAAATAAGATTTAGATGCCTTTTTTTTAAGGATTGGCAGAATTCCTCGGGTGATTATAAAAACCGCCCCCAAATTGGGGCCCGGTTTTTTTTGTGGGATAAAAAAATTAATTCTTTTCCTTTGAAGAAAAGGGGTTTTTTGGGGGGGTTTTGGGGGTTGGATTGTTGAATTTGGGTATGTTCCTTCTTGGGGGGGGGATTTAAATTTAATTTATATATAATTAAATTTGTTTTTTGTAAAAAGGCTTTATTTATATAATACAAAATTTTTTAAAATAAAAAAAATTAATTAATTTAATTTTAAATTGTGTATTTAAATTCTCTTTAAAAAATTTTGGTTTTTTTTTTTGGGTTAGTTTTTTTTTTTGGGCTCCACTAAAAAAGGCAATCCTTGGACCGGAACAAAGTAAAAAAAAAAATTTAATAAAAAAAAAAAAGGGTTTTGGGCAGAGAAGGTGTCAATATCCAAAGTGAACGCAGGTAATGGTGTGTGAACCTTACTCAAAAAAAGGGAAAAAAAAAAATAAAAAATAAGTTTTTTTAGAGGATTTTTTAAAAATGGGATCCTTTTTTTGGGTTTACCTTCTTGTTTTTTTTTATAGTTTTTTTTTGGGGTTGGGGTTTTGGTTGGTTTTTTTGTGTTGATGATATATTCCCAATATATAAATTTTTATAAAATTTATTTTTTTTAATGGTTTGGGTTTGGGGTTCTCGGGTTTTTATTCTGGGAGTTTTTTCCCCCCCAAAAGGGTTTTTTTTTTTTTAAAATATAATTTAAAATTTTTTGGGGTTTTTTGGGGGGGGGTGCTGTAGAATTTAAAAAAAATAAATTTTTAAATAATTTTAAAAATTTATTAAAATTTTCTTTGGTGGTTTTTAGGGGTTTCCCTCCCGGGATTCTCCTTTTTACATTTGGAAGTAAAGGTAAACCAAAGGCCCCTTGTAAGAATTAAAAAATAGGGGGGTTTTGTGTGGGTTGGGTGTGGGATGGGTGTAATATATAAAATAAATTTAATAAATATTTAACAATTCCCTCCTGGTCTTTGGTACTCCTCGAAGTCAGCCCGGGGCCCTTTCCCCAACAAACCCCTGGGTGGGGCCTAGGGGGGTTTCAAGTCTTTGTTTTTTTATTTTAAAAAATTTGGGTGGTGTTGGGGTTTTTGGGGGTGGGGGGTTGGGGGGTGTGGGGTTTTTTCATGTTTTTGTATTTTAAAATTAAAAATTAAAATTTTAAAAATTTTTAAAAAATATTTTTTTAAAAAAAAAAAATTTTTTGGGGTTATTATATTTGTTTGGTTTTTTGTGGGGGTGGGTTGGAAGTGTGGTGTGGAAATAAATATAAATATAAATTAAAATTAAAATAAGGGGTTTAGGCCATCTGAAAATGAAATTTGGCAAGGGAAGAAGGCTTTGGGAAAACCCCTTTCTCCAGTGTGGGGGGATGCCTAAAAAAAG
Source organism: Protopterus annectens (assembly GCF_019279795.1). Classification (NCBI taxonomy): domain Eukaryota; kingdom Metazoa; phylum Chordata; order Ceratodontiformes; family Protopteridae; genus Protopterus; species Protopterus annectens. The sequence continues at coordinate 6,250 of NW_025050396.1, forward strand.
GTTGGAGGCATTTCCTTTCCCCAAAACCCGTGGGGGGATCCCTGTTTGGGGGAACAAGCGTTTAGTTTTTAAATTTAAAAATTTTGTGGGGTTTTTTTGTGTGGTTTGGTGTGGTTTTGGGGGGTGTTATTTTTTTTTTAAAATTTAAAAATATTTAAATTTAAAATTTTTTATGTATTATTATTGGGTTTTGTTTGGTTTTTTGTGGTGGTGGGTTGCCAAGTGTGGTGTGGAAATAAATATAATTAAATATAAATTAAAATTAAAATAAGGTTCGGATCCCTGAAAATTTCGGGAAGTAGGCTTTGGGGAAAACCCCTTTCCCCATGTGGGCTTTTGGGACTGCCCCAAAAAAGTCTCCGGGAGGCATTCTCCCTTTCCAAAACCCCTGGGTGGGACCATAGGGAGGGAAAACTTTGAGTTTTTTTTAAATAAAATTTGGGGTTTTGGGGGTTTTTTTGGGGGGTTTTGGGTTTTTTTTTTTGGGGGGTTTGGGGTTTTATTTAATTTAAATTTTTTATTATATATAATATATATTTTTTTTGGGTTTTGGGTTTTGTTTGGTTTATTTGTGAAGTAATAAACGAATTTTAAAAAATTAATTAAATAAGGATAGTAAGTTCAAAATTTGGGGAAACCCCCGGGTCCTGGAAGTCGGGGCCCAAAGCCAGAAAGTGGTTTGGAATAAGATAGGCTGTGGAACACCCCCCAGGGGCTTTTTTGAGAAAGAACAGGTTTTGAGCATTCTTTTAAAAAAAGGGGGGGGGGTCCCAAATTTTTGGGGAACAATTCTTTGTTTTATTTTTAAAAATATATTGGGGGGTTTTTTTTTTTGGGGGGGTGGTTTGTTGGGGTTTATGTTTTGTTTTTTTTATATAAATAATATTTTTTTTTTTTTTTTTTGGGGATTTGGGTTTTTTATTCTGGAATAACTCCGGGTCTCTCTGTGAGTCGGAAACAGGAGGGTGCAACAAAGATGGGAACCCAAAAGGGGTCCGCAGATGAAGGGTTTAACCAAGCCGGGAAAGTTTTCAAGGTCAAGATACTGGGAAAACCCTTTCCCCCCTGTGGCTTTGGGGACCCTAAAAAATCCATTGGGCTTTCTTCCTTTTAAAACCCAGTGGGGGGATCCTTTTAAAACAATGTTTTTTTTTTTTTATTTAATTTTTATGTTTTTTTTTTGTGTGTGTGTGTGTGTGTGTGTGTGTGTGTGTGTGTGTGTGTGTTGTGTGTGTGTGATTTTTTAAATTTTTTATATATAATATATATATATATATATATATATATATATATATTATTATTGGGGATTCCGGGTTCATTCTGGAATAACTCCGGGTCTACTTGTGAGTCCGGAAACAGGAGGCTAGTAAGTTGAAGATGGGAACCCAAAAGGCCTTAAAAACGATGAAGGGTTTAACCAAGCCGGGAAAGTTTTCAAGGTCAAGATAGGCGGTGAAAACCTTATCCCGTTGGGGTTTGGGGACCCTAAAAAATCCTTTGGGGCTTTCTTCCTTTAAAACCATGGGGGGATCCTTTTGGGGAACAAAGTTTTGTTTTTGTTTTTTTTTATATATATTTTGTGTGTGTGTGTGTGTGTGTGTGTGTGTGTGTGTGTGTGTGTGTGTGTGTGTGTGTGTGTGTGTGTGTGTGTGTTGTGTGTGTGTTTTTTTTTTAATATATATATATATATATATAATATATATATTATTATTATTATATTTGTTTGGTTTTATTCTGGAATAACTCCGGGTCTACTCGTGAGAGCAAACAGGAGGCTTTAAACTCCAAGTGGGAATCCTAAAAAGGGCCCCGTAGCGATGAAGGGTTTAACCAAAGCCAGAAAGTGAAAGTTTTCAAAGGCAAAAGGCGGTGAAAACCTTATCCAGTGGCTTTTTGTGAAAAACTCCTTCGGGGCTTTCTTCCTTTAAAACCATGGGGGGATCCTTTTGGAGGTTTCAAAGTTTTGTTTTTTAAATTTTTTAAAAATTTTTTTTTTTTGTGTGTGTGTGTGTGTGTGTGTGTGTGTGTGTGTGTGTGTGTGTGTGTGTGTTGGTGTTGTGTGTTGTTTTTTATTATATATATATAATTTTATATATATATATATATATATATATATATTATTATCCGGGTTCTCCTGGGTATCTTCTGTGGGACACTCCGAAGGTCAGCTAAAAGGTCAGAATGCCCTTTGGGGGAAACCCCCAAAGGGGAAAAGGCTTAG
>NW_025050397.1:0-14542 GCF_019279795.1 Protopterus annectens
ATATAAAAAAAAATATATATATATATATATATATATATATATATATATACATATACACATACATATTGCAAAGTGAACATGTTTAAACCTTTTTGTATGTTTTGATTGGTTGGTAATTGATCAGTTGTTTTTACTTCACTCTACCTTTTTGATGTAACTTTCTGATGTACAGTCATACACTCATGTACAATCTATATATCTGTTTGTCTATCTACATATATGTAGCTGTATAAATAAATAAATACATACACACACACACAATAACACACACACACATTGAGACACACACATTGACACACACACACATATATATATATATATATGTGTGTGTATGTGTGTGTATAAGAATGTGTAGAGAAATACACTGGGCACATGCAAACGGCTTCAAAAAAAGCGCAAAGTCAAAACCGTGCGATGATTTGTTTTGCATGAGATCCGGCTTCTTCACCCAAACTGATGAAGCCTAAAGTTAAGGGAGAAAACATTCTACATAATATCTGTTTTACTTTCAATAAAGAAGTTTTGATTTCTAAGCAAATTACAAATGTTTAGTTACTTTGAAATCTCAAGTTAGCTTGGCTACAATTTGTGGTTCCATACACACCCACATATGTATATCCTGTCTCTTACTTTCTTCTCTCATAAATATTCCTTTCTTCTGCCTGTTAGTTCTATAAAGGCTTCAGATTGTTAATTTAACTGAGGCAAAATTCTTCTGTCTTGCCGCTTGCCAGAAGCAGCTTTGGTAACCATAAACAGGATAAATGGCTACCAGTGGATGAATATACCAACTATTCTGCTGCTGTTATTTCTCTTTAGAATGCACCTGAAAAAAAGATGTACCAAATACCAAAGTGCAGCTGTCACCACATATGTACTGTTTATACAAATCAATTGTTAGCCAGATATGTCCAGCTATAAGGTCTCAGTTTCACGGCAGTCCCATAGAGACAACTTCCAAGACAATAAACAAGAAACAGCAAGTTACAGTAAATGTTATGCATTTAAATAACACATAAGGCATACTTCAATGAAAACATACAGCACAGTCCTAAACATAGTAGCACAAGAAATTACAGTATATACTTATATGTGACACAGGAAGAAAACTTGTAAATCAAGTATTGATACAAATTAGTAGTAAGTGTAGCAAGGGAAAATAACTGATTACAGCTTAAATTGGTTTATCGGTTCAAACGTTACACAGAGAAGAGCTGTACAGCAAGGCTTATACACAGATGGCTTAGTAAGGAATGGAAATACTTTAGTGGTGTCACAGTTGTACATCCAAATATTACTGAGATGAGAAGCTGGAAGGGTTTTAAATCTCTGTTCATCTTTGGTAATTCTTTTTTTTAAACAAGAAACATATTTATTGAATTATAACTTATGACATAGGCAGTCATATATTTATATAAATGAAAACAAACCACACTGACATATTTTCAGCTGGAAATATTATACATAACTTATAATCTATACAGTCACAGTCAGCCAAACATTACATAGCTCTTTCAATACCTGTCTTCCCTTAAAAGTACAGTTGTGTACACTTACCATAAACGTAGATGTTTGAGTGTATTCACTGTTGCAGTCATTACATTTGGGTAATCTGCTGGCAGGTTGTCCTCAGTCGGCCTGAATTTCAAAGTCTTGGGTCCTGCGCCGGTTGCTGTCTTCTCTTCCATGACGTCAGGGGTATAAAACATTCAGCCGACGCCATTTTCTTTTGTTTTTCTTGCCCCCGATGTCAGGAGCCCCCAAAAAGGTAGCAATATTATGAATGAATATATATATATATATATATATATATATATATATATATATACACATGCATCAATATAAAGTTTACCTTCATCTACAAGCAAATACACCACATAGGTTGTAGAAGACAGAGAAGGAAAGATAAACTGTAGAATGACAGGGGGATGGCAGGAGGGTAACCTGGACTGCAACGGTGAATACACTCGAACATCCACATTTATGGTAAGTGTACACAGCTGTACTACGTTCTTTGTGTTTCACTGTTGCAGTCATTACATTTTGGTAGAATCCCAAAGCTATGGTTGGGAGGCTGGAGCTAAACAGCATTAGGTGAGGCTATAAGGCCCTGCAGCACTGCAGTGGCAAAGCCTGCCCTGAACTTAGAGTAGAGAGGCAAATGGTAATGCTTTGTAAAGGTGTGAACAGAACTCCAAGTAGCAGCATCTAGAATGTCCTTGGTTGGTACTCCTCTGAGAAAGGCTGCTGAAGTAGCTGCATCCCTGGTGGAGTGAGATCTAATGCCCTTGGGCACAGGTTTGCCATGGTGTAAGTAGCAGAAACGGATGCAATGGCTTATCCACTTTGAAATTGTCTGCTTTGAAATAGCCTTTCCTTCTGATCCTGCAGCATGTGACACTAGTAATTGCTCAGTTTTTCTTAGAGCTTTAGTCCTGCTCAAGTAGAATCTTAGCTGTCTGTGTACGTCCAAGGAATGCAGAATTCTCTCCCCTTTGTTCTGCGGATTTGGATAAAAAGTTGGCAGATGAATTGTTTGGTAAGTGCCACACTGGAAATGACCTTAGGCATAAAAGTAGGATTTGTCCTCAGAGACACCCTGTCTGGATAAAATATGATAAAAGGCTCTACAGCCATGAGGGCCTGTAGCTCTGAAACTCTTGTTGCTGAAGTAATTGCTAGCAGCAGAGCTGTCTTCCATGATAAGAACTTTATATCAGCGGTAGCAGCTGGTTCAAATGGAGGCAGGGTGAGCTTTTCCAACACATAATTGAGGTCCCATGCAGGTAAGGGTGATCTTCTAGGAGACCTTACATTTTTGGCTCCTCTAAGATACTGCTTTAGTAAAGGATGATAAAAGATTGGTGGCTCTGTATTGTAATGAGCCAAAATGGCAGAGGCATGGATTTTGATTGATGAGAAAGATAGGCCTTTGTCAAGCATCTCAGTTAAGTATTGTAATATCTGAGGAATATGTGATTCTGCTGTATCAGTTCCTTGTGCTTGATTCCAAGCACAGAATCTCTTCCATTTGTCAGCATAAGATTTTCTAGTACTAGGCCTTCTGGCAGACCAAAATGACATCCATCACAGCTTTACTGAGAGGTGTCATTTGTATGATTACAGGATTAGCCATGCTGCCAGGTTCAGAGTCTGTAGTTGATTGTGCAGGATCTGATTGTTTTGCTGGGACAGTAGTTGTGGTTTTTGAGGCAAGGTCCAAGCTGGGTATTGAGACAAGTTCCTTAGGATTGGGTACCAGTACTGGCGGGGCCTGTCCGGGGCAATTAATATCATCTTTGGCTTCTCTTGTCTGAATTTTAGGAGGACCTTGGGTAGAAGAGGCAGAGGAGGAAAGGCGTAAACTGATAGGTTTTTCCAACTGAAGGATAGGGCATCCACTTTCCATGCTTGTCGGTGATAAGTCCTTGTGCAGAATCTTTTCAGTTGATAATTTTGAGGAGAGGCAAACAGATCTATGTCTGGGCTCCCCCATTTCTCTGTTATCATAACCACAATTACCTTCATACCATCATGCACCCACTTCAAAACTTTACTAAAAGTGCACCTCAAAACATGCTGGCTATGCCCTTGCAACTCCCACTCTGATATCACCCACCCCATCCAACCACTAGCTTTCTTTCCACTCCACTAACTACCTTGATTATAGCAAGCTCAGATGCTCATAAGCCTAGTACTTATTATACAGCAGGAACTTCTTATTGTAACATTTGTTAATGTCTGTTATGTACTTCACAAATAGATTCTAGTTGTCTACTGATGTACTATGTTCTTCATCTGTAAATATGTTGTAAGTAATTGCTATGTAAATTGTTAATCGCTATGTAATCCAATGTAACTACTGTCTGTTTATTTTAACTGTGGAGCTTTTCTCCCCGGGCCTCCGCTGAAAATGGACCTACATCCAGTCGGACACTCCCGGTCAACAAATATAAATAAATAAATAAATAAATAAATAAATCATGCTGAAGACTTGTGGATTTAGTTTCCACTCGTGAGGATCCATAAGGTTTCTGCTTAAATCGTCTGTCAGAGTGTTTTGTTTTCCTGGCAGGAATTTAACTTGAAGATGTATTTGGTAGGTCAAAGCTGTGTCCCACAGTGCCATGGCTAATCTGCAAAAGGGGTATGAGTGTGTGCCCCCTTGTTTATATACCACATGACTGTAGTGTTGTCCATCTTTATCAGTAGTTGTCCTGGATGAAGTAAGTCCTTGAAGGCTGTTAGGACATTTTGAACAGCTAGCATCTCTTTCTGGTTGATATGTAGATGCATTTGATTTGGTGCCCATATGCCCTGAATGCATCTTCCTGCCATGTGGGCCCTCCAGGCATAATCTGATGCGTCTGTTGTTAAGGTTTGGCTGGCTGGGGGGAGAATAAAGGGCCGTCCCATGTTTTGGTGACAGGCCTTTGCCCACCATAGAAACTCCTGTTGCAGGCAGGGAATGAGAGGAATCATTGTTTCCAGACTGTGTGAATGTTGACTTCATAAACTTTTTAGGTACCATTGAAGTTTCCTCATATGCAGTCTTGCATATGGAATTAGTAGGATGCAGGATGCCATGAAGCCCAGAGCCTGCAGAATTTGTCTTGCAGAAGACTGGGTTTTTGTTGCCATCAGTTTGAAGTGAGTAGTCAGTTGCCTTTGTTTGTCTGGCGTGAGGTAAGCCATCTGGGCAGTTGTATTCAAGCTTGCACCCAGGAATGTTATTTTTTGAGAGGGTATCAGTTGTGATTTCTTTCCATTTATTGTGTATCCTAGGCATGTTAGAAGACTTTTCACAAATGCCAGGTGTCGTAGAAGAGTGTCCTCGTTCTCTGCTTGAATGAGACAGTCGTCCAAGTAAGGATATATTTGAATACTTCTTTATCTGCAAAATGCAATTACCGGTGCCAGGCACTTTGTAAAGACCCTGGGTGCAGTAGATAAGCCAAAGGGCAGTGCAGAGAATTGGTAATACAGTTAGCCAGCCTTGAATCTGAGGTATGTTCTGCACGACTGTCTTATTGGGACATGCAGGTATGCCTCTTTTAGGTCTAAAGTCACCAGCCAAGAATTCTTGCCAAGCATGGGCAGAAGCTGTTGCAAAGTGAGCATTTTGAATTTTGGAATGTCCTGATATGTGTTCAAAATCGATAAATCCAGTATTGGCCGCCAGGCCTTGTCCTTTCTGGGTACCAAGAACAGTCTTGAGTAAAAACCTTGTCCTTTTTCCTGTTCTGGTACTGTCTGAATGGCCCCCATATCCATGAGGGACGTAACCTGTTTCTGTGCCTCTGCCCATTGTTTTTTTGACAGATCTGGCCAACCATTTGTCATTGGCAGAGTGTAAAAATGGAATCTGTATCCTTGTGATGCGATGTTTAGTACCCACTTGTCCTGGGTTATTAACTGCCAATTTTGAGCAAAAAGTGTTCATTTTCCCCCTATGGGTGCTGCCATTAGATAAGTGCTTGGTGTAGGCAGAGGGAAGTAATCGGGATTGCTTTCTGTAGGTTTGCGCTTTATCTCCTCCAGATTTGGAGGTGGATGTGTCCCATTTCTTTGACCTGTATGAGTCTTGAGCCTGGTACCTGGAACCCTTAGGGCATCTGGATTTGCCCCTTTGAGCTCTGTCTGACACAGGAAAGGACCAATTTTTTGTAAGCCAGTGTCTACTGAATCTAGGTGGCTGCACTTTTAAGAAATCTTTAACAGTTTGCGTGGATTTAGCTTTGTCTTCCGTTTTCTTTAAAACCTCTTCTGCCTTAATACCAAACAGAGAATCATGCTGTAAAGGTGCATCTAGCAATTTAGCTTTAACATGATCAGGCAAATTTTGTTCCTTTAACCAGGCATGCCTCCTAATCACAGATCCAGTAACTGCTGCCCTGCAGGAGGCCTCTAAAGAATCAAAACCACATTGCAAAGTATGCTTTCCAAATTGTTCAGCTGCATGCAATAATTCCTGCAATTCCTTATTTTCTGCACATTCTGAAATCAACATCATTTTCTGTTTCAGCAATCCCATAACATGTTGTTGGTACTTAAGCATATGAAATTGACAGTTTAAGGCCCTGATTGCCAAGGTTGCAGACGTATAAACCTTTTTTCCCCCCATCTGTCCAGTGCCCTTGAATCTCTGTCGGAGGGGGTAGGGTTCTTTGCTGTTGAGGCCTTAACTCCCTTTGGACCCTGTGAAATAGTTTCAGGATCAGCAGCAGGGTTTCTAAATAAAAATTTATGAGAGTCAGGGAACCTGTAATATCTGTCAGGCTTACTGGGAGCCGGAGGTAAGGAGTCAGGGGTCAGGCTTGACTCTGAAAACACATCATCCACAATGTCTAAAACAGGGGGAATGGCTAAAGGCTTGTGCTGAGGGAGAAGAAGGAAATCCCTGAGCCTCTTTTTTGATTCCAAGAAGTCTTGACTCTCCCAGTGAAAATGCTCCCTCAAAGTATGCAAGGTTTCTTCAAGGTTGGGAGAGTGGCCTAATGGTTAAGGTGTTTGCCTTGCAAGCACAAGGTGCAGAGTTCGAGTCTCTCAAGGGATAATTGGCTAGGCTTAAAATGGCTCGCAAGGGCAGTTAGCTTAGTACTAATCTATGAACCTATGAACCTATAAATGAATAATCCTCAGGAGGAGATGCAGATGGAATAGACTCCTCAGCATAAGAATCCTCATAGAGAGGTAAAGATAATTCCTGATCAGAAGAGGAATCAGAAGAAATAGAAACTTGATCTGAAGATTCATAGTCAGTGTCTTGCCTAGGCCTCTTATCTGGAGGGGGATGGGTACCCCTGATCAAGGTAATAAGGTTTTCAGCCATTTTGATCATCTGTTAGGCATAGAGGCCTGTGCACGTGGCTCAGGCGTCATTTTTTTGTTTTAGAAGATGTCTTTGTCTTTGGTTTTGCAGCTTTCGTCGGTTTGATATATAAATGTTGAGGTCTGAATACACCCTCAGAAGCCGGTGCTTGCTCAGCAGCTCTGGACCCATCTGAGGGAGATACATCCGTCGGTCCAATACGTTGAGTATCTTGCGGCAAGCCGGACTCCACACGGGTGTCAGTAGAGGCCTGCGACTCGAAGGTAGCGGGTATCAGGGGCTGCGAAAGTACCTCAATGAGTCCCGGCGAACCAGCGACTGGCTTAGGAGAAGCTTCGTCGTCGGTTTTGGATCTCGACTGCATTTCTCTGTCCTTTTCTTTGCGTTTTTTATGTACTCCAGTAGTCGGATTGCTATCCGACATTTCTGGGTAGTTAAATCTGTTTCCAAAATACTTAGATGAAAAAATATACCGACGCTTAATGGTGCGTTGGTTAAATCTAGCACAAAATCGACAGCCAGGCACATTGTGATCAGGGCCTAGGCAAGGAATACAGTATAAATGGAAATCCTTATGAGGTATTTGCTTCCCACAAGTAATACAATTATTAACTTTTTCTGACATCGGTAAAAAGCAAGAAAAAGTTTCCCCAACGGGGTACTTAGCTTTAGTGAAGACTTCGGTTCTGAAACTCAAACTCGAATATTTCAGTAGTCAGCCGACCGGCACTTGCGAAATGCTTCTGCTTCAGGCACCACACGGCAAGAAAGACTAAAGAAAATTATGTCAGCTGCATGTTTTATACCCCTGACGTCATGGAAGAGAAGACAGCAACCGACGCAGGACCCAAGACTTTGGAATTCAGGCCGACTGAGGGCAACCTGCCAGCAGATTACCCAAATGTAATGACTGCAACAGTGAAACACGAAGAACATCCTCATTCCTCCTCTAAAACATTATTCTACTATTATCTAAAAAAATGACGTTTTGGTGAATAGATATTCTGACACAAGACCTTATTTTACAGATTACAACAGAGAAATGGGTAATACTAGAGATAACATGAGACATAATTATATGTGATGCATTACTACATACAGTAGATTTTGTTGGGATTAAGAATATAATAACAAAAATTTGGAATATTTTAGGAGCTATGCCTGAGATTAGTAGAATAATAGGTGAGAATAAGAAGTTATGTACCTACCATAACGTTCCATGTTAGTTGTCTTCTCTCGCCTTCTTTCTTGCTGGCTGGGTTCGGAGCCGATCCTCGGCTCCGACTCGGCCACTTACTAAAGCTCGAGAGCTAATTTTACCGGCTCGAGGCAACCCTATATCCCATGATGCCAGGCAATAACTCCCCAGATCTCGTTTGGAAGCTGAAAAACCTAGCATAGGCCAATAAAAACAAAAATCCTCCAACTGGAAGTAGTAGGAAGAGGGATAAAAACCTCCAAGATAATTATTTACACTATATATATATCCTAGGACACCTAGATGGTGAAACAAGGGAATATAAGGACCCTTCAAAGAAGGGAAGATCTTCACAGTCTGTCCAGGCTAGGGGGATGGTGGGTGGGACGCAAGAAGAAGGCGAGAGAAGACAACTAACATGGAACGTTATGGTAGCTACATCACTTCTTAATGTTAAGTTGTCAATCTCGCCTTCGTCTGCTGGATGGGACCGCCCTAGCACTTTCACCCTGGGTGGCTCATTGGAACAGACTCTTGAGAACGGTGGAACCAAATTTTGCTCTGTCCCTGGAGGCCATGTCCAATTTGTAATGCGAAACAAAGGTATGAGGAGAGGCCCATGTGGCTGCCGCACAGATAGTGTCTATCGGTAGTCTAGCTTGAAAGGCTGTAGATGTAGCTAGTGCTCTAGTTGAATGGACTTTTGGCTTAGAAGTTAATTCTCTGCCTCTGAGTTGATAAATAGATGTCATCACAGAAGACAGCCACCTAGATAGGGTTACCTTAGATACAGAGAGGCCTTTCTTATTTTCTGCATACGATAAAAACAGTTGATCAGACTTCCTTATTTGTTTGGTTCTATCCAAATAGTATCGGAGCTGGCAGTGAACATCTAGATAATGTAGCTTTTGCTCCACTCTATTAGTATAATTTGGGAAAAAAACTGGGAGATCAATTGATTGATTTAAATTTGTCTGCGAAGCCACCTTGGGTAAGAAGGATGGATTAGTCCTTAGAGAAACTTTGTCTTTAAGGAAGATTAAGTAGGGAGGATGAATGCAGAGGGCGTGAAGCTCAGATACTCTCCTAGCAGAAGTAATGGCGACTAGGAAGAGTGTCTTCCAGGAAATAAATTTCAATGAACAGGAGACCACCGGTTCAAAGGGGGGAAGAATCAAGGATGTTAAGACTAAATTAAGATCCCACTGAGGTGGAGTGTCTTTGATCGGAGGCTTAAGTAAAAATACACCTTTAAGGAAAGCTTTGCAAAGCTTATGGGACATGATGTTGTGGTCCGATAAGCCTATATGAAAATTCGATATGGCTGCCAACTGAACTTTTACTGTAGAGGCAGAAGACCCTGAATGAAAGATTTCGGCTAGGAAGTCTAAGACCGAATGAATTGGGGCAGTAAAGGGATCTATATTCCTTGTCTTTGCCCAGAAGGAGAAACATTTCCATTTACTAGTGTAAATCTTTCTGGTGGAAGATTTAAGGGAAGCTACTATGATATCCCGGACGGAATTAGAAATCATAGGAAGCCTGGCTAAAGACGGAAGTGGAGCAACCAAGCAGTGAGGTTGAGAAAATGTAGGGATTGGTGCAGCTGTCCCGACTGATGGCTCAACAGATCTGGAGCTGGGTCCAGATGCCAAGGCTGTACCAAGAGATGACGATGTAGGAACGGAAACCATATCTGTCGAGGCCAATAAGGGGCAATGAGAATCAACTTGGCTCTCAAGGCGGTTGCTTTCTGAATTACTTGTGGGATTAGAGGAAAGGGTGGAAAGGCATAGAGAAGTCCCCGAGGCCAATCTTGGACTAGAGCGTCTCTGAGGGGATGGCCTGGAAGGGGGAAGAGGGTGAAGAAATCGGGGCATTTGCTGTTTTGGGGTGTAGCAAAAAGATCGTAGCAAGGAAGGCCCCACTTCTGAAAAATCTCTTCCGCCACAGATTGTTTGAGAGACCACTCGTGCGGCATGAGTATGGCTCTGCTCAATCTGTCCGCTTTGAAGTTTGACTTCCCGGGGATATGCGTTTCTATCAGAAACCGCTGAGAGGAGATCGCCCATTGCCAAAGTCTGAGTGCCTCTCGACACAGGGGATAGGATTTGGTTCCGCCTTGCTTGTTGATGTACCACACTACGGACATATTGTCCATTTGAATTGCAATAGTTCCTAGGGGAAGAGAGTCGTGGAGGGCTTGCAACGTTAAAAGCACTGCTCTCATTTCTAGGACATTTATGTGCAGTGGCTCTCGAAAGGTTGTCAAGTGCCATGGACCATCCTGCCCTGAAAATGCCCACCCGATCAGGGAGGCATCCGATGTCTGATGGCGACGGGGAGGAGGAACAAAAGGTCTGCCCTATGATGGACTTGAGGACAATATCCACCAGGACAGATGACTTTTGCAAGTTCGAGTTATCATGATCTTGTGGTGCATGGGGAGTTGCTGAAAGGACCATTGGGTAAACAGCATCCACTGAAGAAGGCATGTGAAAGCAGCAAGGGAAGAAGTGTTATGGCGGCTGCCATAAGACCCAATACTTTCAGGACATACCTGGCCTGAATTTTGTCGCACTGAAGAAGAACCTGAACATGATTTTGAATATCTAAGACTCTTTGGCCTGTTAACTTTGCTGAAAGTTGTACGGTGTTCAAGTTGGCGCCTATGAAGGTAATAGACTGACAAGGCAGACTTTTCGAAATTTATAGAAATTCCTAGCCCTCTGCAAATGTGAATGGTGCAGTTGATGCCTGGTGGTGGCAGTGAGGAGCCAGTCGTCTAGATATGGAAACACCTGGAATCCTTGCCGTCTCAGGTGAGCCGTAACCGCTGCCATACATTTGGTGAACACTCTGGGGGCTGTAGTGAGACCAAAGGGCAGGGCTCTGAATTGGTAGTGACTGGCCCCCAGCCGAAAGTGGAGAAACCTTCTGGAGCACCTGTGAATTTTGATGTGATAGTACGCATCCTGAAGGTCCACTGAGCACATCCAATTGTCCTTGCCCAGAATGGACTGAAGCGTGACCATCCGGAATCTTGTTCTCTTTACAAACATGTTTAGTTTGCTGAGATCTAGTATTGGTCTCCAGTCCCCTGTCTTTTTCGGTACCAAAAAGAACCTTGAGTAGATTCCGGATCCTATTTGGTCTGCTGGGACTGGCTGGATGGCTCTTTTTGCTAGCAGCTTTGATATTTCTGATACTGCTAGTTCCCTTAGACTGGGTGGAACATCTGGAAGGGTTCCCGTTTGCTGAATTGGGGTTTGGATAAAGGGAATTTTGAACCCTCGGAGATAATCGACTGTACCCATTTGTCTTGAGTAAGCCAGGCTATTGGGTACAGCGACAATCTTCCCCCGACTGCCTCCGAAGGTGGACAATCGGGCAACATCTCAGGGATGCTGGAAGGGTTTGTCAGAGAGAGTCTCCCTGCTACCCTGGTTCTGCGGACCCCTTCTGCCCCTAGGGCGGCGTCTGCTGTTGTTACCCCCTATGCCTCTGGGGGTAAATTGACCTCTTGCGTCAGGCATGACTCCTTGAGATTTGCGGAACCACATTTTTCCACCCTTCTGACCCTTATGGTATGGTCTTGAAGGGGTGGAGAAACGGACTCCTAAGGCAGAAAGAGTCTTGTCATCTTGTTCGCATCTGGTCAAGGTGTCTTTCACTTGAGGTCCGAACAAAGCCGAACCATCAAAAGGGGAATTTGTGAAGGACGTCTTGAAAGGATCTGCAAAATTACACAGCGGCATCCAGGCATGATGCCTTAAGGCCACTCCTGTGCCTGCGGCCCTACTCGCTCCATCGGCTGCATATGAAATCAGATGCATGGAGGAGTTAACAACCGAGTTCAGGGTTCCGAGCTGTGAGTTTATTTTATCCTGGGACCCAGCAGCTGATGGATCCTGTAAGACTTCTCCCAACTCTTTGAGAATATCTCTCTGAAGGCGAGTGAAGTGACCCAAGTAATTCAGCGACCGCATGGCAAAGGTCGCTGAAGAAAACATCCGCTTACCGTACCTATCCATGGTCCTAGAATCCTTATTAGGAGGATGGATAGGTACTGAAGGATCAGCTAGTTCCTTCTTGGTGGCTGCAGCCACCACCATGGCATCCGCCGGTACACCTTTAGTTAGGAATTGCTTGTCAACTGGTGCTGTGATGAATTTTGATGGCCTCCGAGTGGGTGGGTTCCACGAATCCGGGGCCGACCACGCCTCGAGCCACCATTTCCATAAAGGGGTCGAAGGCAGAGACACCCAGGAGGTGGAGGGTCGAGAACCAAACGCCTCCAGGTACACCACTTCACCTCAGAAGGATTAAGGAAGACCAGTTCCCCCTCTGCTTTAGGATTTCTAGGATGTCTGAGAAAGAGACATCCTCAGAGGGGACTTTGGGATCCTCCGACTCATCCAAGTCGGTGTCAGATGTAATGGACTCAGGAGTCCACATGCTTCCCTCTTACATGTCCTCTTCTGGCGGAGGCTCAGCTGACAGGTCAAGAGAAGCCTTGGAAGAAGGAAGAAATTCAGTGGGAAGCCTGAGGTGTTGGATCTCTGGGCCGGGAGCAAGAGAGTGGGAAGAGACATCAGCAGGCACTGTAGTGGGAGGAGCTGATGGAGCTGACCGTTGACTATGCCCTGGGGCTAGTATCTCCTCATCACCTCAAAGGCTCCCCTATCAGAAAGGCCAGAGGGCCCCGCTCCGAAGAGGTAGGAACCCCAGGCCGCACCGACAGGAAGGCTCGGCCGGATGTCGGGCCGAGGCTCACCAGCGCCCGATGCTCCGAGAGGGAGAGCGGGGTCGGACAATGGTCGATGCCACTCACCCTCGGAGCCGGCGAAAGAGATCAGGCTCCGGATCCGTCAATGAAGGTATCAAGGAGGAGATCAGAGCAGAAGGCGAAGGGCGAGAGGGAGGTGTCGGCTCCGACGCCACAACAGTCACGGCTCCGAGGAGCTCCGGCTCCGAACTCTGAGGGAGAGTCGAAGGAGGAAATTTAGGTGGAGTCATAACAGCTACTGTCTGATGAGACAGGCTAGAGATCATCTGGGCCAATGCCTGAGACTTTAACAGCCTGCTTACCACTCTATCAAGGTCGTGATCTGAAAGTCTGGACGACCGAGAAGATCGGCTCCGATGGCTCCGCTCCGAGAGCAAGAGAGACCTCGGAGCAGAATGGATGGACTCCAATGAAGGGGATCTTGACCTCTTCTTAGATGGAGCCAACCCCTAGAGACCGTCGGCTCCAGCCAGAGCCGACAGTGAAAGCATGGGCTCAGAAGTGTCGGCACGAGTGGTGCGAGACAGTCTGTGACTCAAAGGATCGGCTCAGCGGAGCCGATCTGAGGCACAGACAAGAGCCAGCAGCCAAAGGCTTAGTAGTTGGGGCGGTTTTGCTGGTTTGAGGCCTCCCCGACGCAGACTTAGTCAGGGAGCCCTCGGGCTTTAACAAGCCCCTCAATATAAGTTTGTTCCTGCGCTCCTGCAGGACTCTTGGACTGAATGCATGGCATACTGAACAAGAGTCCTGCAGGTGCAGGGGTCCCAGGCAGTAAACACAAGAAGTGTGACCATCTGTCAGAGACATTTTCTAATAGCACGAGTCACACTTCTTAAAGCCTGAGCCCTTAACCTCTTTAGGTTCCTTCGACATAACAGTGTCGAGGGTTCCCAAAAGTAACAAAAAACAACAAACACACACACACACTCTTAAATTATAATTTAACAATAAATTGTTAATAGGGATACTGACATACCCAAACACTCACAGGATCCCTAAGAAAAATTAGGAAAGGGGCAGGCTTAAGGCCTAACCTAAGTGGAAGGGTGGGATATAACGAATAAAGAGGGAAGGTATATAAAGTAATAAAGTTAAGGGTAGTTACTTACTAAGAAAGAAATAATTATAAATTAAGTCAAAAAGGGTGACTGAACTATCAATCTGAAAGACTTACCAGGGCGGTAAAACACACCTAGCGGCGGCAAGCGAGATCTGGAGTTGTGCCTAGCATCATGGGATATAGGGTTGCCTCGAGCTGGTAAAATTAACTCTCGAGCTTTAGTAAGTGGCCGAGTCGGAGCCGAGGATCGGCTCTGAACCCATCCAGCAAGAATGAAGGCAAGATTGACAACTTAACATACCATGTTTCGCATATAAAAAATGTCCCAGTTTAAAACATTTATGTTACAAAGATATGTCTGCTATTCGCCCAGAAAGAGTAAGGAAATGGGTACATTTCCATGATACAATTGTAAATGTTGTAATGATGTTATGAAGAAGAATGAATTTACACATCCAGTAACTAAGAGAAGGTTCCTGTTTTTTTTTTTTTTCAAATAATCCTACCCCTGATAATGTGAACGTTTGACCAATTCTGACACTGGAAAAGCCTTTAGCAAATGGTAAGTTTGACCCAATGTAATGTAACCACACACACACACACACACATATATATATATATATATATATATATATATATATATATATATATATAAAAAAAAAA
>NW_025050398.1:0-13598 GCF_019279795.1 Protopterus annectens
CCCCAAAACCCCTTTTTTCTTTTAAAAAATTCATTTTTTGCATAGCTTACACATACAAATGGGGTATGTTGTAAATCCCAACATTGTCTGTGCAATGTTCGTGTTAAGGGTGGTCTTGCACGCCCCTGCAGGTGTTTGCTGAATAGCCTGGCAGTCATCTTTCCTTGCTGTACTTTCACTCAATCCATACACGCCGGAGGCTCCATGTATCATGGCCTAGGCTTTGCTGTGTGCTATGTCTATTTGTGGTGTTTGCATGGCTGTGGGTATGTCCCACTGTCATCATTGGGACATGTCAGCACATACCTGCGGATGAACATCCTACTGCAGCGCTATTCATATCTTCTGAGTTATCTTGCAGTCGATAATGCTGTTTCCTCAGACATGTATCTGTTTCAGATCATACCTATCACCCTCCTAGTGCAAAACATCTGTACAAAGCCTAACATGATGGGGGGACAGATAGGGGCAGATTCTACATATTGCTCTTACACACGTAGATAGTTGACAGTATTATAGGTTTTGCATTAGTATGACCTTTCTGAGGGATTTGGGGTCTTAAACACATATGTTTATCATTATGTAATGATGTCAGTTCTCAGGTATTTGGCTGACAGGTACAGATTGTGAGAGGAACACACCACACATATGAGGCATACATCTGCACATTCGTACAGTTGCAAGGTATGTTTCTGATACTGGACATCTATTTCCTTACATCAATACACACAATACATGGCACAATCACAGGCCAGTTACCATTACATTCCTATTGCAGGACACACCCACCCACTGGGTTATATTCCTCACACAGGCCAACAGGTGCTTATCCACACTAATTATTCCATCATGTACCTTTTGTGTACGCCGCTATTTGCGCTTTCCGTCAGTGGCAGAGCTCTCGTACGAGTATGGGGGACTGGACACTGTATCGGTGACACTGCATGACACCCTGAGGGGCACATGTCTTTTGAGTCTATTAACCTTGCACATTGACTTTCACAGGCCATACATTGTAATTCACATTTGTGGACAAACATGCTTATGACTTGTACATGTTTTGTCATTTGTCCTGACGTCTTTCTTCTCACCTGTCCACCTAATATCACTAGTTCTGTACATTTCATTAGGACGGGTTACCTTCATATCTCTCACCTGTACACATTATGGGTATACGCCCTGGGGTTTGACCTATGATTCTGTTACATTTGTCATGATAATGTGCCTTTCTGGTAGATTGTTGGCAAGCCATGACGGACTGTGTGGTTAGGTAATCATGACTGACATTTCTATTTCATGATTACTAACTCTCATAACATTCGTATTCCTGACTACGCAATTATTCTATCAATGGTCTGACTTTGTCCGAGGTATATTTAATATAGTCCCTATTTGTCTGTCATGTACTATGCTTTAGTCCAGCTGTCCTATTCTGACATTCTGGCAGGTATGGTTACCATCTTGGTCGTACGCATGTCCTTCTATGATAATTGCCTACATGACACTGATATAGGTCCCTACATCTTCCCCCAATGGTTTACACAATATCCAGTAGATGGGTTGCACTGTTTTGGAGAATGTAGGCATGTGCTATACCCACATAGGTATATTGATCACTCCCATGAGGCGTACCTAGTGGATCTGTGCCAACCAACACCTTGGCCCAATTCTGCATACCCATGATTCCCATACCTGACACACCTCCACAGTACCCATTAAACATGTTTAATGTGAGCGATAATAAAGTGTGGGACACTTCTGAGCACTCCCCACTCTGCAGATATCAGCTCGTACGTCATACATTCAATCGACCCATGTGTTATTACCCTTGCACCTGCTACTGTTGCATGTACACCTATGTCATAGTTGCAGGTGTGACTTCTTTTGCATCAATGACGGTTGACACTTCATAGAGGATCAATTTTTGGGGTCCTGCAAAGGACACCAATATTTATGTTTAACGTGTAGAACTTGCAGGCCCTGTCACACTGGTACTTTCTGTGCAATGGTTCAGAAACCATCGGTGTATTCTCCTTTCATGCAGATTTCCGCTGCATGTACAGCTGTTTGCCTCTTATCTTTGGTCCATTTTTCATAACCTTGTGTCTATCTGGCAAGTTAGTGGCATATCATTAAAGACTGACATTGGTAAATAATGACAAACATTTCAGGTTACGACTTCATACCCTTCAGGGAATCCATGCTAGTGACGCACCTGTTATTCTATCCACTTTCTATGTTTGTTAGGGCAATATCTGGGGATTGTTCCTATTTGTACCAGTTGTTGTTATGGCTCTGTCCGGTTTCTTACTTTACGGGTTTAACAGGTATGAGCCATGTACATAGAACGTGGGGAAAACACCATTAATTTTCTATTCTGTGAGCGGATTACAAACGCGCAGGCGCACTTGCATATCCTTATTGTGGGTTACATGTGTTTCATAGTTAATTGTGCTTCCGTGAACATTCATAATTCTGACCGTAACAGTTACATATCTGTATTCCAGTTTACGGACTACTGCGAAACACACTTTCACCTTTACATATTTAAATGTGTGTACTGCACGAACGCTTTCATTACATTTTCAGGTTATATGTGCAGTGGTCGTAGGTCAACCGGGGCTTCATTCACATTGGCTGGATACCGGGACCACTATTCTATTGGTGTTCTCCCTCATTGATATGCATTAGCTACAGCTACATACGCCTCATTGCTTCACCTATGACACAGGCATCCATTCTCCTGCTGGGAAAAAGGCGGTACTACATATTACACATTCCCTATTGCCTACTGCTGTGGACTCCGGCTGCATTGTTAATCACTCCGAGGATATGCAGAACACCAAGGCATATAGTCCAGCCACATACAGGTCTTTGATTGTCAGGGTGTTCATGTAATGATCTGGGTTTAGGCTTGTCCACCTGGTGAACGGAACTTCCCTGGCTGAGGTCAAATGTCAGATGAAGCATATGGACAGGGATTATCTCCCTATTTTGATGTTTTACCTGTGTTTATAGACACAGGTGTTAGGGCACCTGTCAGCAGCTTATTCTGTTGGCATTACATATTATGGGTGTGGTTGTTATAGTCCATACTCCACGATGAGGGGTGTTCCCATTCACATTTGACTATTACCTGTATGCAGTCATATGGGGATTATTATTTTTGGACATGAAGTGACTACAGGTATGCAGTTGTACATTACACAAGTGTGAGGGCTGTTCCTGTAAATTTGTACAGAACATACCTCTCAACCTCTTAGAGCACCGAACCTGCGCAAAACCTACAAGATGGTGGGACAATTAGGGACACATTTTAACGATTGCTCTTACAAGCTTAGAATGTTGATAGAATGCTAGGTTTTGCATTAGCATGACTGTTGTGCAGGTTGTGGAGTCTTATACTCAGGATATTTCTCATTATTTACTGACATCAATCCCCAGCTATTTACCACACTGGTGCAGATTGTCGGAGGCACACACCAACACTATGGGATGAACCTATGGTCATTCTTAGGGTTGCCACCTTTTCGACTGCCCAAAGTGGGACATGTTATGTAGAGATGTCAGATTTTCCAAGACAAATCATACCTACAACCATGCATAGTACTGAACTTTAACCTTTTTTATACATATAATAGCTTATTCTACTAACATTTGAATTGCTTATGCTACTTCACATAACATATTGAGGATTCATACATAATAACCGTTTTATGCGACTATTAAAGTAAATTAGGGAATAAACTCTCAGGACATTTGCTATGTGTTGATTTATTTCACATGACACAACTGCCTATGCCTACAGAGGGGGTGTTACTCGCAAAGTGGGACAGGTGGTGACCCTAGTCATTCTGCAAATATCCGGACAGTTGGGTGGTATGGCACAGACCTCTGTAATACACTGTTGTGTTCTGGCACAGCAGTAGCTCAGCATTAAAGACTGCAGTCGGAACGTGCTGACAGACAGTTGGGTTTCAGACTTCATACTCCAGACATTAATGCCAATGTGCAAACTGTTATTCTATCAAATTCTATGTTTCTAAGATATATGTTTACAGATTGTCCCTGATTTTGGACCTTTGTCTCACTTATATTCATGGCTCTGTCCAGATATCTTGCTCACACAGGTTGACAGGTATGGTCAGTCACGACTGCACACAGTCAGTGTCCCTCACACTTGATCAGGGTTGACCTGTTTACATAGTGTCTTCCTTGCCCTCATGCCATTTTCCACTTTGCAAATGTGTGCATTATATTCTCCCTACTATTCGTGTCTGGACATGTGCATCACGGGAAGGTATTTTATCCTAGGTGGTAGGTTATGCATGCCCACTTAGGGCTGGACAGTGTCATGGACCTCTACTGCACGTTCTGACTTGTGTCCAGATATCTACTGGATTGGACATCATGTCATCATACCCATTCTACTATTTACACAAGTTGGTCATCCCATGAGGGATATCCCAAAAATTGGTTGAAATGAAAACATGTTAGATAACGAAGATTTATGTGGATGCACGAAAACGTGCAGGGGGTTTTACCTGCAGGGGATACATGGTTTGCAATCCTGACACTGCCTAGGGTGACAATACCTACTACATATGCGTAGGGGTCACTGTGTGTAGCTGTTTCTGCAACAAACCAGTGGACGGCTGGATTTGGTGGACGTTCTGGTATGGTGGCAGGTTGTGTGTTGTGGAGGGCATGCTGGGTAGGCTATTATGCATCCAGGTGTGTTGCGTTTGTTATGGCCAGTTCCATCAGGACCCATCTGTGGGTATGTGATGGTGCCGTATCTATACATTTGTCTCACATATTTCCATATTCATATGTTTGTGAGATTGTGTTCTACACTATGGCCTGTCTGCTTGTCTTGCAGCTGTTTCTACATGAGGTTGTGTTTCTTTCCACTTCACCTGCTGCCCCCTCATACACCTCCGGTTCACCTTTTCTGCATACGACACATGTATCGCCTTTGAGGAATTTACCATTAAACACACACCCCTCACACGCAAATTACTCACACCCTATAGAGCACTACTTTGGTTGTTGACCCATGACACAGCCAGAGTTACACATTGACTACCCTACATGTGTCGGGTACCTTTATGGTTGTGTGGACTACCTTGCCATGTTTGCTTTCCATATACTATACCTCACGCACATAGGTACACGCCCTTAATTCACTTTCATTACTTGGTTGGTGTATCCGGGTACTACCCTTTTGACTGTGTCACATACACATTCGGATTATATAGCTGACTTCCAGATTTTGCCAGCCTATTCTACTCATTGGTAGGATGGCACCTTTTCCTATGTCCAAGCTATTCTTTACACATGTCCGACCGTTGTGGACATTGCCTCCCCACAGTCAACGGTTGTGTTTCCACATTTTCAATTGGCCACAGTGTGACATAGGGTTACCACCTGTCCCACTTTGCAAGGGCCAGTCCCTCTTTGGGCAGTTGTGTCCTGACATGTAATTGTCAACATGGCAAATGTCCTGAGATTTTAGGACACACATATTTCTTATATTTTATGTGATAGTTGCATTAAACAGTTAATTCTGTATCTGAAATACCTGACTGTTATGAGAAACAGAATAAGCAACTAAAATGCTACAGGAATACGCTTTTCTGTAGGCAAAACTGTTATGTTTAGTCCTTTGTACTGTCCATGGGTATGTGTCGGCCTGTACAGTCTGATGTCTGTACCAAACATGTCCCACTTTGGCCATTTGTAAGGTTGGCAACCCTACTGTGACAGTTGCAGTGAACACAGCATATTTTACAGGCCGACACATACCCAAGGTCAGTTCGGCAGATAGAACTTACAATTCTTGCCTATATCTAAGCTTATTCTTGTAGCATTTCGGTATCTTATTGTATTATACGTCCAGTGAAATATGTTTACTGCAACTATTGCATGACGTCTACGGAGGAATTATGTCCTATATTCTCTGGACATTTGCCAGTTTCACATGTTTGTGTCAGGACACATCTTCCCACAGAGGGACTGTCGCCGCAGTGGGACAGGTGGTAATCTTGGTCGACGGTACGGATCATACTGTTCCTTTCGGCCTACATGTGTCTGTGTTGTTATGGCTCGTTTATATGCTCCTTCTGTTTTCTTTACATGCATATGCTATTTCCTATCACTTTTGGTATGTGAAATACAGACATACCTTTTGTATGTGACTATTACATGACTTGTGGGATATGATTCAGACATACGGTCACTACCTATATCTACATTTCTCCTCATGTATTTTGTTATGGACACATCTGCACAGCTATGTTCCCTCCCTCATATTATGGGTCGGATGGTGACCCTCTCCGTTGGACTGGACGTACCTACTGGCAGCACGCTAACATCTGATACGTTTCACTTCCACATGGTATAGCTATCACCACTACGTTGGACTACAGGCACATGGTTTTCCTGTCATTTGTTCATGGGTAGGGACCCGTTATTCCCTACCGTGCATTTTTGTTTGACTCTTCATTTTCTGTTCGCAGGGACTCTGCTTTGCATACGTTTCAGTCTCCGCGAACACTGATAGATACGATTACTATTGCTGGCGGAATATAATATTCAGCAGTTTAGGTTGCTCCTCAGAAGCTGACATTGACACACCTCCCTGCACAACTTCGATACACCCCTTGCACTCGTGCATGTTTCCTATACACGTGGCTGTGTCAGCTGCGCGCCTTCTTTAATATGCATATGGCGCATCTACTCCACATCTATGCCGCACGGCCGGTGCAAGACTTGCGCTGGATTTGCGCCAAGCTTCATGAATCCGGGGGATTTATTATTGCATGTTTTCCATAAATAGTGCTCCTGGTAAATTTCTGCATAATCTGGTGCCTTGAACTGTAGTAAAATTTCAATCATGAGAATATATATATTTTTTGCTCCAGTGCTTCAGTGCTTTTACAGTGGTGACCTTTCAGTTTTCCTCCTACAGTTTTATATTCTGCTTATCACTTACCTGTTTAAAGTTGCATTATAGTGCCTTCTGTCTCCCTGTTGCTTGTGTTTGACATATCCTCCACTAAGACATTTTAAGTTAAAGTTTCTAAAATTCAAACCTGCCTGGGATTATTGATCTATAGTTCGGAGAAGTTGCATTCCACTGTGCCCTTTTCTTTGTGTCTGCCCCAACCCCACTGAGACATCAAGCTAAAGTTTCTGAAAGGGCTCCAATATTAGCTTTATTTGATGAGATCCTTCTTTAGATAGCCTGTTTCTTCCTTGTATCTTTGGACTTCGCCCCTTATGGTTATCGGATTTCCAAAGTCCCTCCCTTTCCTCTTCCATTGCTATTGGCTGTTGTATAAGTTGTTCAAGTTTTCTTCCCACCCATTCTTTTGTATAGGTGTATTTATTTATTTGTCATTTGTTAACCAGGTTAATCCAACTGAGCCAGTGGCCCATTTTCAGTGGAGACTCAACGAGAAAAGCTCCAACTTACAATATAATACAATACAATTTGTGAAACATTAAAAAAGAAATGATATACATTACAGGAAATGCAAATTTTGGACAGAGTAGAATGAAAACTTCCTACATATCCACCAAGCTGGCTACAGAGAAGTTAGAAAATTGCATATCCATGCTGTCCAGTCCTTTGGCTGATGACCTACAAGAAGGTGGTGTACTGGGGTTAGAAGGCTATTAAGGTGCTTTGTTGGTGCAGACTAATAAGGGTGCTTTATTGGGACAGATCCATGATACTGAGTGCCCACCTAGAAAACAAGTACTGCTCTTGAGTAAATATTCTTTATTGCATATTGTCTACAGCTCATTTTCCCAGAACTCAAAAAAGCTTGGCATCCTGGCCAATGTTCCAGAAGTGTTTTATTACTTGAATCTGGTACCATTTAGGCAAAGCTAAGTACTTTTGATTGCAAAATGACAGTTGTTTAAGTTAATTTGATTGATCACTACTGTTTCCTGCTTCTATTTGTGCATGCCATTGTATTTTTGTAAAAAAGCTGCTCTTCCTCTCACTGTCACTACTGGAAGACTGTATTGAAATCACCTTCAGCAAGGGATTTCCAACTAGCTGTTTAATCAGTTTCTGTTAGCATTACACTTCTGGGTGATTTGAATTACTGGTTAATGACAGGGAATATCTTTGAATAAGCAATGTAATATAAGTGAATTGGTCAGGGTCAGAAAGTATCCAAAGGTGGAGCTGATATTTCCCATTCTGGAGCACAAGCACATTAACAGCATGTACAGTGCTTTCTATCACCTACTTGTAGTTGCTCAGGGAATAGCGCTCTTAGCTTGGTGCATGTAACGGTAATATGTTGGCAGAATGAAAACAATTGGTGCAATGAATATGGAAAATGACAGATACATTGTGAAGCAAAAATTGCTACCACACTGTCTCAATTAGAATTCATACTGCACTGTGTAGTAAAAGTACTTAATGTTCATGTGCCTTACTGTGATCTTCATGAAAAGTGCTTAAACCGATCCGCAACATTTTAAGGCATTATTCTCTTCCCAAAATGTGAATGGTTTCTTCATCTTTTGGTGATCATTTATTCTTAAACCTGAAAGCATTTCTCCATTTTAACTGTAGCTGTGCTAAGGAAAAGATGCAGCACTGTGAAAGATGAAAGAATCAAGATGCCCCTGTACACCTAAAGATAGAGAACTGAGATGCAGCACTGTGAAAGATGAAAGAATCAAGATGCCCCTGTACACCTAAAGGTAGAGAACTGAGATGCAGCACTGTGAAAGATGAAAGAATCAAGATGCCCCTGTACACCTAAAGATAGAGAACTGAGATGCAGCACTGTGAAAGATGAAAGAATCAAGATGCCCCTGTACACCTAAAGGTAGAGAACTGAGATGCAGCACTGTGAAAGATGAAATAATCAAGATGCCCCTGTACACCTAAAGGTAGAGAACTGAGATGCAGCACTGTGAAAGATGAAAGAATCAAGATGCCCCTGTACACCTAAAGGTAGAGAACTGAGATGCAGCACTGTGAAAGATGAAAGAATCAAGATGCCCCTGTACACCTAAAGGTAGATAACTGAGATGCAGCACTGTGAAAGATGAAAGAATCAAAATGCCCCTGTACACCTAAAGGTAGAGAACTGAGATGCAGCACTGTGAAAGATGAAAGAATCAAGATGCCCCTGTACACCTAAAGGTAGAGAACTGAGATGCAGCACTGTGAAAGATGAAAGAATCAAGATGCCCCTGTACACCTAAAGGTAGAGAACTGAGATGCAGCACTGTGAAAGATGAAAGAATCAAGATGCCCCTGTACATCTAAAAGTAGAGAACTGACTGTGTAAACACAATGTCCAGAAAATATTTGTTGAAGATCACAAAGAATTTCAGAGATATAGCACATTGTATTTGGTAGAAACCACCAATAAAACATATATGATCATTTGAATGTGACAAGCTTTGAAATTCTATGAGACTTATTTTACAAGATTGCACAGGCATTTGACTTTTGCCCATGATGGTGAATTTATATCTGTATTAAGCTGTGTAAAAAGGATATTTTCTATTTTAAACTCAACAAAAACACAGTACTGAGATGTGTGAATAGCCACATACAGTACAATTTCAGAATGCAGCTATTTTGCCAGTATTGCACCTAAAGGCTCATTATATTTTTTTAGAAGAATGCTCTAATAAAGTCCTTAAAAAAAAGATATGCATTTCTCTTACATTTTTATGTAGAGAGCTAACCAGACCAGAATTGCTATTAGACATTGGCAGAACCTTAGATTACAAAAAAAATATTGGCTTTGCATCAAGTATAACCTCTTTTTCAAAATGACAAATATGAGTGTTATTAAAACATATTGTGTTGTTTATAGTATTGGACCTAAAACCTTATGTTGTGATTTTTTTTAAAACATTTTACATGCTGTAATAAAATAAATACTTCTTTTTACACACACACACACACACACACACACACACACACACACACACACACACACACACACACACACACACACACACATCAAGATGTAATTGGTCCATTGCCTTTGGACCTTGAAGTGTTATCTAGGTATGATTTAAAGTTGACTGTAGGATGGTATAGTGGTGTACCTGTTATTCTGTTGCTTTGCAGTGTTTAGGTCATGGCTGGGGTGCCTTCTTTGTGAAGTCTGTATGCACTGCCTATGTTCTCATGGGTTTTAGCCAGCTGTTCAAGCTTCCTCCCCATTTCCAAAATACATGCTGACATTGTAGATGGATTGCTGATACTGTACTGTGTTGTACTTTTAAAGGGGGTAGATGCTGCAGTCCTGAGAATGTCCTCCTTTGGCGGAGATACCTAGTAACTATTAACCTGTTATCAGTTTGCCATCCATTCCCTATTGAAATATTACTAGCTTATAATTTTTTTAATGTAACAGGCAGTTTATACTTCAAGGGCAGCAGGCACTTTACTTGTAGATGAAACAATGAAATATAAAGTTGTTTGCTAGCAGCAGCCTCTTTATTAGTTACAGATCTCTTTAATGTGGAATTATTTAGATAACTTTTACTTCTGCATAGATTGTGCATATTTACTGATACTGGTAGATTGTAGAAGTTTGAATAGACTTTTATGATGGAAATGTTCTGAACTGGGCAGTTTTGTCATTATTGGTGCATGCATTTTGTTTCATTGCTTACTGGAAAAATGTTCAAAACACTAAATTTAAAACATGCTTTAACAAGTGTGCTGCAATATACAAGGAATATAATTTAATACAGTCAGTAAGGTATATCAAACAACACAAGGGCCAAGGGGCCTATGAGTTGAAAATAGCCCAAAGGTAATATTTATCCACCACTGGTCAGATGCATTTTCTTTAAATGTGGCTTTCAGTGCTGTTTCAATGAATCTGAGTTTCAAGGGTGGAGATTTTTAATGCTAAGTTTATTTTCATCGTGAGAATGCATTGCTTTGTTTAGCAGATGTCTATTAGTGTTTGTGCTATAAAATGTAAAATAAAAGTTTTAAATTAAATCCAAATAATCACTGTAGAAATGAAGCATTATGCACATTACAGTGTTTATGGTAAATGGGGTGAAAATAGCTAAGTAATGGGACATTGGAATGGCTGCAGGGGACTCCGGGGTCATAATTTGGCTGTCTGTTCTTCAGGTTGTGTTTGAAAGCTGGTATCCCACAATTCCGTTGGAGTGGGAGTGGTTACATAATTATATATGCAATGTTTATGTTAATCAGCGTACAGATCTGTACCTATTTTACATGGGCCGTTGTCAGATTTTTGATGTTTCCAGGTTGAGAGGTATGATGGTGTAACATTTATGCAAAGGAGAAAGCAAAACTAACCAATACAAAAGCACCAAAGATATTTAAAGAGAAATACAGATAAAGGAATCCAGACCAGATATGGAAAACTTTACAATACAAAAAATAAGAAGACAAAGAGGAAAGGTAGAAAAGGAGATTAGTAATGGAGAAGTTAAAGAAATAGAAACTAAGGTTACGAAGTACCTGCAAAGTGAAGGATTTACTGTAGAAAATCGAATTCAAAAAGCACCACAACAGGATAGAGTAATGGATACCCAAATTAAGGGGAAACCAATGAAATAGGAAGCAATTGGTCAGGTGCCATATGAAGATAATTTGGAACCTTCCACGGGAAACCAGTAAAAACATTCACTTGAAGTTAGACAGCAAGGAAAGGAACAGAAATTTGTGGAAACTCTGATGCTGTCAATGTTGAGGAGTGAGTTCCCATATGATGGCACAGGATGAAATTAATGAGATTGTGTCACAGGAAGATGATATAGAACCTTCCATAGAATACCTGCAGGAATTGGAAAACAAGGGATATGCCCTCCATTTGGAAAAAATGACCTAAGAGAAGAATTGCTTGATTTAATAGATATTGTCAGATATATTAAGATTAATGAAAGAAATAGAATGCAGAAGGGTAATAAAACCTAAAAAATCAGAAGTTAGATAAAACAAATGAACACAGTAATTAGAACTGTTCATAGCGATCCATGCAATATAACAGAAGTAAACAGGATATATTACTGTACAGCTAAATTAATAATTGATAAAGTTCTACCACAAGAACACAGGGTAGTGACAGAAAGGAAGGCGAGAAATTGAATACCATCATGGAAATATTGAATAGAGAAAATTATAAAGCAATTAACATAAGAATTGTCACTGTTAGAAGACTATAGAAGAGGGAATAGATCAACAAAAGTACTAAGAAGGATAGATGTGATAAAAGCAATGCGCAATATTAGAACAGACCAGGATCTATCATGCACTATCAGAAATAACAAACTAAAACTTTTAGCACAGGTGACGAAACTTAGAAGATATGAAGATAAATATAAAGGAAAAGTGCAAAATAAGTAATTTATTGATGACCCAAAAAGGTTTTACAGAGGACTGGGAAATAAGGTAAAAGGAATTGAAAGACCGCCCGAAAAAGGAGAAATAGATAAATTTTGGAGGAGTATCTATGAAGATCCTGTGGAACATAACAAAAATGCTAAATGGATAGAAGAAGTAAAAGAAAGAATAAGAAGTTTAAAGGTACACAATATGAAATGGGATGAAGTAACAGCTAGAGAGACTGAAACAAAGTTAAGAAAAGCCTCCAATTGGAAAACCCCAGGCCCAGATGCAGCACCTAACTTCTGGTTGCGTATTAACATCTTTGCAATGTAAGATTTAGCCATGAGTAAGAACTATTTATATGCACACCCAGAACAGACACCAACCTGGCTAATAACAGGAAAAACAATGATCTTTCTTAAGAGTGAACCTGTGTGCTACCCTAAAAATTATATACCAATAAGTTGCCTTCTGACCAGGCATATATAAACCATATACACTCCAGTCTGATGCTGACAGAATTTATAGTCATTTAGAAGAAAACTCAATTATGGCTAGTAGAACAAAAGGGCAATAAAATGAAGTCATATGGAACAAAGGATCATTTATTGTTAAATAAAGTCATAGTGGAGAACTATAAAAAGGGGAAGAATGTATGGCATGGATTGACTATAAAAAAAAGCATTTGACAGTATCCCTCATTTATGGATAAAAGAGTGCTTAAAAATGTATAAGATACACACTGATTGACTACATTACAGTGACAATGAGAAAGTGGCAGACCACTTTGCAATTAAGCCATGATAAAGGACACATTGTTATCCCAGGGATAAAAATTAAATCAGACTTTGTACCATGAGAATGGAGGGCTGTGATGGTCACCCCCCTTCATAAGGGAAGACCTTCAACAGATCCTGGAATTTACACACCTATTAGTTTGACTTGTCTTATTTGCAAAGCCATGGAAAGAATTATCATGGAAATTATCAACAAGGACATAGGACCTCCAGACACTGGGTCCATCCTAGTATGGCTTTGTCAAATGAAGGTCATGCTTATGGAACCTGTTGGATTTCTTTGAAAAGGTCTATATTTTATTTATTTATTTGACATTTGTTAACCAGGTTAGTCCAACTGAGTTTGCAAAGAAACCCATTTTTAGTAGAGACCTGAGGGGAAAAGCCCCAGCAAAAAACCAAAAAAAAACAATACAAAATAATGT
>NW_025050399.1:0-14141 GCF_019279795.1 Protopterus annectens
TGTCATATGATTGCAAATCTGTACATGTAATCAATTTAAATGAGGCCCATACCTCCTTCAGAACAAGGGATAAATAGTCTTAGTATACACTGATTTTTATATATATTTAATAAGCGTGAAGCATTTTTCTTGTTTTCTTGTCCAACTGATCCAATACCTTTTGGGGCCAGACAATCACCCCAAAACTGTTTGGAGAGCAAGAACAAACTGGTTTATAGCCTGGACTTTGTTCCTAGATGTCAGGGCTATTTTCAGCATTAGTTCTAGTCTTCTAAAATATTCTTTACTGAGTTTTGTTTGTGTTTTCTGACATTTTATTGTTGATCCTTCATCAAGTCACAGATATTTAGACACTCCCCCTGCTCAATTCCTTTATATCACATTCCCGTCCCAGACTGATATTTCCTTGGTGCTGTAGCTTTCCTGCTTTAAAGGTTGCTGTTGCACATTTATAAAGGCAAATGACATTCTTATATCATCTGAGAAAGTTTTGACCACTTCAAACTGTGCTTTCAGCTCATCATCTGATGAAATATACCGTTTTAAATCATCCACAAAAAGAAGATGACAAGTCTTTAAACTTTGATAAACTTGCCTATGAACAATTGTCTGGGATCCAAATTGTAACCATGATGTAATCTGTTAAGGTGAAGACAAAAGAGCAGTGGTGACAAAGAGTCACCCTGAAATATACCCTTCTAAATTTTTATCCATGGGATAATTTTTCCTTCATTATGGCTTAGCTGCAAAGTGGTTTACCACTGATTCATGGTGACTGTGATGTAATCTATCAGTGCAGGGTGTATCTTATATATCTATTAGCACTCCTTTATCCATGAATGTAGGATGCTGTCAAGGACTTTTTTATACTCTAGCCATGCCATACTAAGATTCTTCCCCTTTTTACAATTCTCTGTTATGACCTTATTTAACCACACATCATCTTTTGTTCCATATGACGTTCCTTTCTTACTCTTTTGTTCTATTACCAGGATTGGGTTTTCTTCTAAATGACTATAAACTCTGTTTGCATCCATTTGAGTATATAGTTTATAAATTGTTGACGACAAGTTATTCTTCTAGAATTTAAAGGATGGCTTGCACGTTCACTCTTAAGGAGTATCATTTTTACTAATGTTAACCAGGTTGGTGGGTGCTCATGGTGTGCATAAAAGAAGTTCTTACTCAAGGCCAAATCTTCGTGTAATGATATTAATACTTATAGCCAGAAGTTAGGTATTGTATTTGAGTCTGGAGTTTCCATTTAGGAGCTTTTCTTAATTTTGTTTTAATTTCTCTGGCCATCCCATTTCTTATCCTGTATTTTTGAACGTATTACTGTTTTTTTTTACTTCTTTTAGACATTCAGCATTTGTTCTGTTCAACATGGTCTTCATAGATATTTCCTCCAAAATGTGTCTATTTCTTCTTTTTTTAGGTGGTGTTTCTATTCCTTTTACTTTGCTTCCCAATTCTCTATAAAACTTTTTTGAATCATCAATATATTTCTTATTTTGTACTTTTCCTTTATATTTATCTGCATATTTTCTAAGTTTTTCTGCTTGTGCTGGTATTTTTAGTTTATTATTTGCAATAATGCATGATAGATCCTGGTGTGTTCTAATACCGTGTATTACTTTTATCATGCCTATCTTTATAAGTATTTTGTTGATCTGTTCCCTCCGTACCTCTCAGCTGTCTAGGTTTTCAAAGAATGTCCATATTTTTTGTCTGTTCCTTATAAAATTTCAGTTTTCTGGCAAATCACTGTCAAATCATTGAGGATTGAAGTCAGAAAATAATGACAGATGTTTGAGTTTCGGACTTCATCTCTTCAGAAATTTTTTGCTAATGCAGAATTAGTTATTCTATCAACTTTCTAAATTTGTAAGAGCAATATTTAAACATTTTCCTTATTATTGGGCCTTTGTCCCCCATTATATATGGCTTTGTCCAGATTACTTGCTCTTAGAGGTTGAGAGGTATGGTTCCTCTTCTATACTCTAACATTGACACTCCCTAGCTCAATTGCTTTATACCTTTCTCTATTCGCTACTGCCATGATGGCATTTGATTTCTTCATATTGATTTGATTTTTCTTATTGTCCTGTATTTTTGTGGTAAAACTTTATCTGTTAGTAATTTTGCTGCACAGTAATATATCCTATTTATGTCTGTTATATCATATGAATTTCTGTTAATACTCTTGATTACTGTATTCATTTGTTTTATCAAACGTCTAACATTTTTGGGTCTTACTGACTTTCTCTAGTCTATTTCTTTCATCATCTTAATATGTCTGTCCATCTGTAGTAAATCAAGCAGCTCTTCTCATAATCTTTTATTCTAAACTGAGGGCACTTTCTTTGTTCTCTATTTCCTGATGGCATTCTACAGAAAGTTCCAGAACATCTTCCTGTGACATAGTCTCTTCAGCTGCATCCTGCATCATTCATTGTTCTTTTATATGGGAACTCACTGGCCTATCACCCCAAAACATTGACTGCATCAAAGTTGCTACAATTTCCTGTTCCTTCCCTTGCTGGGCAACTTCAGCTGAATTTTGTACTGGTTTCCCACTGAAGGCTGCAGAGTATCTTCATGTGGCTAGTGATCAGATGCTTCCCATTCCACCTGTTTATCCTTAATTTGGGGACTCACTGTTCCATCATGCTGTGACATTGCCAGAGTTTGATTTTTTTCTACACTAAATTCCTTCGCTTTGCTGGTAATCCATAACTTCAGTTTCTATTTCTTTAACTTCTCCATTACTAATTCTCTTTTCTGCTTTCACCTTTTGTTGCCTTATTTGTTTGTATTGTAAACGTTTCCATATTCGGATGCCTTTGCCTGTGTTTCTCTTCAAATATCTTTTGCTGATGCTTTTGTTGTATTGATTAGTTTTGCTTTGTCCTTTGTCTGAATATTACACCATATTAAATCTCTTTTTCTTTCCCATGTCCATATTTCTTCATCAGATGTCTCACACTACACCTCCACCTGTTTCTCCTTACTTTACGGACTCATTGTTCCATCATGCTGTGACAAAACCTGTGTTGCACTTTCTACACTAAATCCTTCACTTTGCAGGAATTCCATAACTTCAGCTTCTTTTGTTTAGCGTCTACTTTACTAATCTTCGGTTCTGTGTTTTGCCCTTTGTGATCTTACCTTTTGTATTTTGAAAATGTCCGTGTACTGATGCCTTTGTCTGTATTCTTTTTCAGATTTCTTTGGCACTGCTTTTTTGCATTGATTAGTTTGACTTTCTCCTTTGCATAAACATTAAGCCGTATCACTTTGCATTGATTAGTTTGACTTTCTCCTTTGCGTAAACATTAAGCCGTACCACATCTCTCTTTCTTTCCCATGTCCATGTTTCTTTTTCATATCATTCAAAAATTGCTTGCTTTTGTTCTTTATATTTTTGCACTTCCTCAGTCGCTTCTTTTTTGAAATGGCTCAAGGTTTCTTGGTCTATATGTTTTCATCAATCTATTGTATTAATGAACACAAATTTGCATTTGAAGCTTATGAGATTTTTTCTTGTACAAGTTTTTTTTTCTTTCCTCCAGATTTCTCTCTTAATCTTTTTGTCTGTCTTGTATCTGGAAATTCCTGCATAATAGTAACAATACATAATTTCTTTCTTATCCTCAGTAGTCCACTCTATAATTTATATGGCTCGTTTTTCGCCTGTTAGTTTTTGTGTTTTTTTGTGGACTGCACATCATTCTACACAGAGGGGGGCATCCTGAGCCTGGCCTAACCCCATTGTATGAATGTTTCAGTGTCTTGAGGATTCTACATTTATCATACAGTTTTCATGATGTTTCCAGCATATGCACACCATATGTATATGTGTTTTATTATATGTTTCCAGTCCTGGCACTACTGTGCCTACTAGGATTGGACATATTTTTATCCTGGGACTTGTGAATCCAGCTGCCTTTTTATTTTTTAACGTAGTTCTGTCCATGATGTATGCTATATAAAATACATTCTATCTATCAGTGTTATCTTGGTGAGATTTTGTAAAAACAGGGTCCACCTAGTTTCCATTGTTTTTCTAATCTTTTGCAACTAGGTAACCCTTTTTCCTTCTGCCCCTAATTATTTATTTATTTATTTATTTATTTGCAGTTGGTTTACCAGGATAGTTCACTGGGCCAAAATGAACCCATTTTCAATAGAGTCCTGGGGAGAAAAGCTCCAGAAAGAAGGAATTACAATATGTTACAATATTTACAAATTATGCAGTTTTAGCATTAAATATTTACAAGTTATGCAGTTAGAGCAACAAACTGGTGGTGAGCATTTCAGAAAATACTGACCCAAAAAGGGTCAATTAATGAATGACTTAACCAATCATCCACTTGTTTTACTTAAATTTCCTCAATAAGATCTGTAATTACTAATAATATGTCACTAAACTCATGCAGGAAAAAATCTGAACACAAAAACTGCCTTTAGAATCTTATCTTATCTAGTTCTCTGCAATTTTCCTTTTTTATTTGTCCCTAATTAATTCATTAATTCATTAATTCATCAGTTGGCCACTTGTTTTAGTTATATTTTCCTTAAAAGGATTTGGAGTTACTACTACCACATCACTAAACTCATGCAGGGGTCCTGATGGAGAGATGATTAAATCAGTAAGCAAAGCAGAGTAGCATTGCTAGAACTGAATTCATCCTGAAAAATCATGAGGCAAAAAGTAGCAGAACATCATGCCAACTTAAATGTGATTCATCAGACAGCATAAGGACATTTATATCTGTCAGTCAGGGGAAATAAGTGTGGAGCACTTTTAGAGGATGTGATTTTATTTTATAGTGTCATTAATTAATAAAGGGACTAACTAGTTTATTAAAACAGATTTGGTTGCATTCTTCTCTTGAAGAAAAGTGTTAGGAATAAGAAGATGGAAATTGGCACAGATGGTTAAGGCTGGGAAGTGCAGTTCCTTTTGAACAAGGTGTGATTCCTGCAGTTTTCATTTGCCTATTGGGTGATCTCGAGGAAGTCACTTAACCAGACACTGCTTTTGGATTGTTTCTGAAAAGGGAGTTGTCTGTCCAGTGAACCTTCCTTGCCAACAAATGTATGTTATTAGAGCACATCAAGACAGTGTTATAATTATATTAACAGGTACCATAGGTATTTTAGGTTTACATCATACAGTTTTGGTGATGTTTCCATCATATCCACACTATGTATATGTGGCTTTTATTATATGCACTGACTGTGTATATGATTTTTACAACACGCACGAGGTTTGTGTATGAGTTTCATGATATCCACAGGATGGCTATATGGCCAAACAGCCTCATAACCGACAGTATTTAGACATCAGTTTAAAGGCTAAAGTGACATATTCATTGTAACATGTTAGTTAAAATGTATCATTATTACCCGAAGAAACAGGCAGTAAAGGTTACTTAATGACATTTAGAATATTGTAGCCCAGATGATGATGGCTACAATCTCATGGAATACGGGAATAAAAGAATACCAACAACAGAAAAAACAGCAGGATACAAAAGTCATGGTTTTAATACATATAGGTTCATAGGTTCATAGGTTGGTACTAGGCTAGCGGCCCTGGGGCCTATACAAGCCTAGCCATAACAATTCCCTGGATATTTCTTCCCACACTATTTACTTCCCTATGAGACCAAAAAGAGGAAAACGTACATTGCAGATTGGCTTGTAGATATGAAAAAATGGGGGATGAATGCAAAATGGCCATTATATCCAGCAGGATGCATGGAGGTCAATTCTATACCTTTGTGACATATTGTCAAATACACAAGAATTTCCGTAATTGTCACAGGTAAATGAAAAGTATTTATTCTTAGTGATAAAGGGGAAAATGTGTTTAATAAAATACTGCACAATCATTTTAGGTAGTAAATGAGATTTAACAATCATTTGGGAACACGCTAAGGCTGTAAGTGTTCTATATGCCAAAGGAGTTGATGGCGTTCTATGGAATGGATAATCAATCCTTTTCCATGTTGGAGAATAATATTTTTAAATGGCTGTTAGTTGTAGTGTTTGTGATTCTA
Organism: Protopterus annectens; assembly: GCF_019279795.1. NCBI lineage: Eukaryota > Metazoa > Chordata > Ceratodontiformes > Protopteridae > Protopterus > Protopterus annectens. The sequence continues at coordinate 6,072 of NW_025050399.1, forward strand.
TATTGATATGCTTCATGTGTAGGATATTCAGAAAATAGTACAACATATGTACCAAGAAATGTATAATAATGATGGAATACATATCCATCTAAATGCATGGAATGAATGGTGGTATTCAAGCTCTCCAGCCAGAAGGTATGTTATCAATCCAGTGTTCATTTTTCATGTATCTCATGACTATCCTAAGTTTTAGCAAATATTTGAAAGCCCAGAAAGGACAGGTGCTGACCACAACTGGTGAAGCAATATACTCTGTTGACCATATCATCCCATGATGACAAATATTGTACCCCCTTGGACTGACACCAGAAACAAAGCAGATAATTAAAGTAATTCATCTTCTGTCCATGTTCTTGCATCATTGTTGGTGAAGGTAGAATGATGCTCAGTACCAGACTCAAACCGGCCTGGGGCACATAGTCCAGGAGCTGCATAATGTATCTCTTCATATAGTCCAGGAAAGTACATCTTGGGTCATTTATGCCCACAAGAAGTAAGACATATTCATACTGGTAACTGTGGTCCAATGTCCTGAGTATGCATGTGTGATCTGGTGGATCCTGGCCATGGGTAGACAACTGACCGTGCTTTTCTTCTTACTCAGTGTGGTGAGAGGAACATCTCCAATGACCAGAATGTTGGGTTGTGTGGTAGCTTGTCTTATGGGCTTAAAGTAAAGGCTCCATGAGTTGTGGCTCCATGTGTTGTAGTGGGTGTTGTTTTGGTGGAGTGCTTTTGGGGTTGCAGAGGATATCTGTTCTAGGTCAAATGTCTGGGCAGGGGGTCTTTGAGGTTCAAGAAGATTACTTTTAAGTGCCCCAGTATACATGGTTTTGGGTGTCTGATTCATTCTGTGTGTGGTGGGTGTAATGTGTGCATTTCTAACAACCTAATTGGTGTTATGTGTGCTTGCATGTGAAGCTTTGCTTCCTGTGACTTTGTGTGAATACATCTCTCTCATACTTTATCACTTTGTTTGAGAATTAGCTGATTGTCAGTAAACAAAAGGAAGTTATTACAGTACCTCATGACACTCATATCTACCAAGCTGACTGAATAGATAGCAGGGATGTTCATGCTGATGGTTTCTATCCCAGTTTGGGGTAGCCAGTATGTAAGTACTTGCAGGACTGATGAGTAGTAATGGGGGTATCTACTCCTAAGCATGTAGGTTAGTGCTTGGTTCTACACAAACTAGTTTCTCTGCATGCAACTGAGTAAAGGGCAATCTTGCTGGGCAAAAAGTGCAAGAATGCAACAATCAAGTACGAGCAACAAATACAAAGTAGCAAATTACACAGTAACACTGCCTAGAAAGTGTCTAAAAAGTACAGATCTCAACAATCAGCCAATCAGTGCAATATAACGGACCTTTAAAATTATTTAAAGTGCCAAATCGACAGGTAAAGCAAAAATAAAGCAGTAGCAATCTAATACAGATACCCAAAGTGCAAAGCAATAAAACAAATGTCTTATCTGCCAAGGATGGAACAGGACTGATTCAGGATCCTCTCAGAGTGTGCCAATAATGCTAACTAATTCAGATACCTGAAGTGCAAAGCAATAAAACAAATATCTTATCTGCCAAGGATGGAAGAGGATTGATTCAGGATCCTCTCAGAGTGTGCCAATGATGCTAAGCGGATGGACATAATGGCAAAATTTCCATTAGAAACCTGTGTTCCACTGTGCAAGATACTGGATAATAGATATCAAGTTTCCTAACACACCACACCAGTGAGCAATGTCTTTTCAATTCCGCTTGTCTCTCTTATCACCCTTTGTCTGCTCTCCAGTTCCTTTTCCTGTTTGCTGCATGCATTTTTGCTCACTCTAAGAAATTTTAAAGCCGTTGACATCTCTCTTCATGATCATTAATCACCTGAGTGGATAAGGTGATTACAGTGTTCAAATACTTTCCACAAAAAAATAGAGTGCATCTTTTGAGATAGAATAATTCAACAAGTGTGTTTTGCTCTCTTCATTAAGCAGTGAGTGGAAATAGTTCTCTGATGTGAGTCTTCTTTTTTGCTCATTCACTGGGAATTGTCAAGATAATGCTAGATGTCATCTACTATAAACTCACCTCTTAGCAAGTCTGACCAAGTTCCTGCATCCTCTAATGAGATATTTGATATTCACTCCAAGTCACAGGAGACATCTGTTGCCACTACAGATGTATAAGCATCTTTAATATTGAAGTCTATTGATGTTGGTGGAGCATCAAAAGCTGTGTGTTTGTACTTCAGCTTACTTTCTTGCACAGTAAATACCCACGGTAATGGCAGTAGGTTCACAGAGGGCAGTTTATAGTGTAGCGATAACAGAGTGGGTACTTTCTATAAAAAGGGTACTGGGTTCACAAATGATGCACAGTAAATACCCACGGTAATGGCAGTAGGTTCACAGAGGGCAGTTTATAGTGTAGCGATAACAGAGTGGGTACTTTCTATAAAAAGGGTACTGGGTTCACAAATGATGCACAGTAAATACCCACGGTAATGGCAGTAGGTTCACAGAGGGCAGTTTATAGTGTAGCGATAACAGAGTGGGTACTTTCTACAGTAGGTTCACAGAGGGCAGTTTATAGTGATGCACAGTAAAGTGGGTACTTTCTAATGGCAGTAGGTTCACAGAGGGCAGTTTATAGTGTAGCGATAACAGAGTGGGTACTTTCTATAAAAAGGGTACTGGGTTCACAAATGATGCACAGTAAATACCCACGGTAATGGCAGTAGGTTCACAGAGGGCAGTTTATAGTGTAGCGATAACAGAGTGGGTACTTTCTATAAAAACGGTACTGGGTTCACAAATGATGCACAGTAAATACCCAATGGGTAATGGCAGTAGGTTCACAGAGGGCAGTTTATAGTGTAGCGATAACAGAGTGGGTACTTTCTATAAAAAGGGTACTGGGTTCACAAATGATGCACAGTATAGTGTAGCGATAACAGAGTGGTAATGGCAGTAGGTTCACAGAGGGCAGTTTATAGTGTAGCGATAACAGAGTGGGTACTTTCTACAGTGGGTACTGGGCAGTTCACAAATGATGCACAGTAAATACCCACGGTAATGGCAGTAGGTTCACAGAGGGCAGTTTATAGTGTAGCGATAACAGAGTGGGTACTTTCTATAAAAAGGGGTACTGGTTCACAAATGATGCACAGTAAATGGTACCCGCATAACGGTAATGGCAGTAGGTTCACAGAGGGCAGTTTATAGTGTAGCGATAACAGAGTGGGTACTTTCTATTAAGAGGGTACTGGGTTCACAAATGATGCACAGTAAATACCCACTAATGGCAGTAGGTTCACAGAGGGCAGTTTATAGTGTAGCGATAACAGAGTGGGTACTTTCTACAAAAAGGGTACTGGGTTCTAAATGATGCAGTAAATACCCACGGTAATGGCAGTAGGTTCACAGAGGGCAGTTTATAGTGTAGCGATAACAGAGTGGGTACTTTCTATAAAAAGAGGTACTGGGTTCACAAATGATGCACATACCCACGGTAATGGCAGTAGGTTCACAGAGGGCAGTTTATAGTGTAGCGATAACAGAGTGGGTACTTTCTATAAAGGGTACTGGGTTCACAAAATGATGCACAGTAAATGCCACGGTATGTAGTAGGTTCACAGAGGGCAGTTTATAGTGTAGCCGATAACAAAGGTGCGTACTCTACAAAGGGTTCACAAATGATGCAGTTTATAGTAAATAACAGAGTGGGTACTTTCTACAGTAGGTTCACAGAGGGCAGTTTATAGTGTAGCGATAACAGAGTGGGTACTTTCTATAAAAAAGGGTTATAGGTTCACAAATGATGCACAGTAAATACCCACCGGTAATGGCAGTAGGTTCACAGGGCAGTTTAAAGTGTAGCGATAACAGAGTGGGTACTTTCTATAAAAAGGGTACTGGGTTCCCAAATGATGCAGTAAATACGGTAATGCAGTAGGTTCACAGAGGGCAGTTTATAGTGTAGCGATAACAGAGTGGGTACTTTCTATAAAAAGGGTACTGGGTTCACAAATGATGCACAGTAAATACCGATAACAGAGTGGGTACTTTCTATAAAAAGGGTACTGGGTTCTGGAAATGATGCACAGTAAAATACTGATAATAGCAGTAGGTTCACAGAGGGCAGTTTATAGTGTAGCGATAACAGAGTGGGTACTTTCTATAAAAAGGGTACTGGGTTCACAAATGATGCACAGTACCTCCCCACGGTAATGGCAGTAGGTTCACAGAGGGCAGTTTATAGTGTAGCGATAACAGAGTGGGTACTTTCTATAGAAAGGGTAGGTTCACAAAGCGTTTGATGCACAGTAAATACCACAGTAATGGGTACCTCTACAGTAGGTTCACAGAGGGCAGTTTATAGTGTAGCGATAACAGAGTGGGTACTTTCTATAAAAAGGGTACTGGGTTCACAAATGATGCACAGTAAATACCCACGGTAATGGCAGTAGGTTCACAGAGGGCAGTTTATAGTGTAGCGATAACAGAGTGGGTACTTTCTATCAAGGGTACTGGGTTCACAAATGATGCACAGTAAATACCCACGGTAATGGCAGTAGGTTCACAGAGGGCAGTTTATAGTGTAGCGATAACAGAGTGGGTACTTTCTATAAAAAGGGTACTGGGTTCACAAATGATGCACAGTAAATACAGTAGGTTCACAGAGGGCAGTTTATAGTGTAGCGATAACAGAGTGGGTACTTTCTATGTACAGATAAGTGGGTTCACAAATGATGCACAGTAAATACCCACAGTAATGGCAGTAGGTTCACAGAGGGCAGTTTATAGTGTAGCGATAACAGAGTGGGTACTTTCTACAGTAGGTTCACAGAGGGCAGTTTATAGTGTAGCGATAACAGAGTGGGTACTTTCTACAGTAGGTTCACAGAGGGCAGTTTTGCAAATGATGCACAGTAAATACCACGGTAAATAGGCGGTTCACAGAGGGCAGTTTATAGTGTAGCGATAACAGAGTGGGTACTTTCTAAAGGGTAATTGGGTTCACAATGATGCACAGTAATGCCCACGGTAATGGCAGTAGGTTCACAGAGGGCAGTTTATAGTGTAGCGATAACAGAGTGGGTACTTTCTATAAAAAGGGTACTGGGTTCCCAAATGATGCACAGCAGTGGGTACTTTCTAATGGCAGTAGGTTCACAGAGGGCAGTTTATAGTGTAGCGATAACAGGTGGGTACTTTCTATAAAAGTAGGTTCACAAATGATGCAGTTTATGGTGTGGACGGCAGTAATGGGTACTTTCTACGAGTAGGTTCACAGAGGCAGTTTATAGTGTGAGCATAACAGAGTGGGTACTTTCTGCATAGGTTCAAAGAGGGCGGTTTACTTGTCGACAAATGATGCACAGTAACAGGTGGTAATGGCAGTAGGTTCACAGAGGGCAGTTTATAGTGTAGCGATAACAGAGTGGGTACTTTCTATAAAAAGGGTACTGGGTTATAGTGATGCACAGTAAATACCCACGGTAATGGCAGTAGGTTCACAGAGGGCAGTTTATAGTGTAGCGATAACAGAGTGGGTACTTTCTACAGTAGGTTCACAGAGGGCAGTTTATAGTGTAGCGATAACAGAGTGGGTAATGGCAGTAGGTTCACAGAGGGCAGTTTATAGTGTAGCGATAACAGAGTGGGTACTTTCTACAAAAAGGGTACTGGGTTCACAAATGATGCACAGTAAATACCCACGGTAATGGCAGTAGGTTCACAGAGGGCAGTTTATAGTGTAGCGATAACAGAGTGGGTACTTTCTATAAAAAGGGTACTGGGTTCACAAATGATGCGTGATAGTAAGCCCACAGTAATGTGATAGGTTCTGAGGGGCAGTTTATAATTATGTAGTGATAACAGAGTGGGTACTTTCTATAAAAGTGTACTGGGTTCACAAATGATGTAGTAACAAATACCCACGGTAATGCAGTAGGTTCACAGAGGGCAGTTTATAGTGTAGCGATAACAGGTGGGTACTTTCTATAAAAGGGTACTGGGTTCACAAATGATGCACAGTAAATACAGAGTGGGTAATGGCAGTAGGTTCACAGAGGGCAGTTTATAGTGTAGCGATAACAGAGTGGGTACTTTCTATAGTAGGTTCACAGAGGGCAGTTTATAAATGATGCACAGTAATACCCAGAGTGGGTAATGGCAGTAGGTTCACAGAGGGCAGTTTATAGTGTAGCGATAACAGGTGGGTACTTTCTATAAAAAGGGTACTGGGTTCTGACAAAGTGTGCCGATAACAGAGTGGGTACTGGCAGTAGGTTCACAGAGGGCAGTTTATAGTGTAGTCGATAACAGAGTGGGTACTTTCTATAGTAGGTTCACAGAGGGCAGTTTCACAAATGATGCACAGTAAATAGCCACGGTAATGGCAGTAGGTTCACAGAGGGCAGTTTATAGTGTAGCGATAACAGAGTGGGTACTTTCTATAAAAAGGGTACTGGGTTCACAAATGATGCACAGTAAATACCCACGGTAATGGCAGTAGGTTCACAGAGGGCAGTTTATAGTGTAGCGATAACAGAGTGGGTACTTTCTATAAAAAGGGTACTGGGTTCACAAATGATGCACAGTAAATACCCACGGTAATGGCAGTAGGTTCACAGAGGGCAGTTTATAGTGTGGCGATAACAGGTGGGTACTTTCTATAAAAGTGTACTGGGTTCACAAATGATGCACAGTAAATACCCGCAGTAATTTCTACAGTAGGTTCACAGAGGGCAGTTTATAGTGTAGCGATAACAGAGTGGGTACTTTCTATAAAAAGGGTACTGGGTTCACAAATGATGCACAGTAAATACCCACGGTAATGGCAGTAGGTTCACAGAGGGCAGTTTATAGTGTAGCGATAACAGAGTGGGTACTTTCTATAAAAAGGGTACTGGGTTCACAAATGATGCACAGTATAGTGTACCGATAACAGAGTGGCTTTCTACAGTAGGTTCACAGAGGGCAGTTTATAGTGTAGCGATAACAGAGTGGGTACTTTCTATAAAAAGGGTACTGGGTTCACAAATGATGCACAGTAAATACCCAGGTGGTAATTTCTACAGTAGGTTCACAGCGGGCAGTTTCCACTGTAGCGCTAACAGAGTGGGTACCTTCTACAGTAGGTACAGGGGGTTTACAAATGATGCACAGTAACACCCGTGGTACTTTCTACAGTAGGTTCACAGAGGGCAGTTTATAGTCTAGCGATAACAGAGTGGGTACTTTCTATAAAAGGGTACTGGGTTCACAAATGATGCACAGTAAATAACGGTAATGGCAGTAGGTTCACAGAGGGCAGTTTATAGTGTAGCGATAACAGAGTGGGTACTTTCTATAAGGTACTGAGTTCTACAAATGATGCACAGTAAATACCTACAGTAATGGCAGTAGGTTCACAGAGGGCAGTTTATAGTGTAGCGATAACAGAGTGGGTACTTTCTATAAAAAGGGTACTGGGTTCACAAATGATGCACAGTAAATACCCACAGTAATGGCAGTAGGTTCACAGAGGGCAGTTTATAGTGTAGCGATAACAGAGTGGGTACTTTCTATAAAAAGTACTGGGTCCACAAATGATGCACAGTAAATACCCACGGTACTTTCTACAGTAGGTTCACAGAGGGCAGTTTATAGTGTAGCGATAACAGAGTGGGTACTTTCTATAAAAAGTGTACTGGGTTCACAAACGATGCAGAGTAAATAACGGTAATGGCAGTAGGTTCACAGAGGGCAGTTTATAGTGTAGCGATAACAGAGTGGGTACTTTCTACAAGGTGCTGGGTTCACAAACGATGCACAGTAAATACCCACGGTAATGGCAGTAGGTTCACAGAGGGCAGTTTATAGTGTAGCGATAACAGAGTGGGTACTTTCTATAAAAGGTACTGGGTTCACAAATGATGCACAGTAAATACCCATGGTAATGGCAGTAGGTTCACAGAGGGCAGTTTATAGTGTAGCGATAACAGAGTGGGTACTTTCTATAAAAAGGTACTGGGTTCACAAATGATGCACAGTAAATACTGCAAGGTAATGGCAGTAGGTTCACAG